>NC_091825.1:102984433-103034433 GCF_038994185.2 Dermacentor albipictus | reverse complement strand
TGGCATGAATATTATGACATGCGGGACACGTAGGTCATGAAAACAGCCGCTTGCATCATGGCATGTACCAAAACTGGCATAGTACGTATGAAAAGAGTGTATGACTAACATAAATGGTCGGTCATGATATGAATGTCATGACATGTGATCATGAAGGTTATGAAACAGCCGCCTACGTCTTGATGATATCATGGTCATTTCGTTAACTTGGTAGGCTCCCCGCACTCTGCTTCGCATAACATCGATTCTCACAAGGCGTGGGATCTACCGGCTTTTTGTTAAGGCGACGCGTTGTGTATTTTAGGCGTAAAATGTTAAAGGAAGTCAAGATTTTGCACTCGAAGCCTATTGTGCATTCTTCAAGAATTCTCCTCATTCCTTTTCTCTATCGCCCTTTTTGCCCAGTGCTGAATATAGCGGGCCAGGGGAAGCTATAGCTCAGGCCACCACTCTGCCTTTCTCTAAATCAATTTTTCTTTCTTTCTCTCTCAAGAGAGAGAGACAGAGGAAAGGGAAAGGCAGGGAGGTTAACCAGAGAAGAAGATCCGGTTTGCTACTCTACACTGGGGAGAGAGGGGAGAGGGGGAGGTAGGGTGATCACAAAGTAGAGATAAAGAAAGAAAGCTGTAGCCTGAACAGATGTTTATAGTGCTGCAAGTGATACTGTGGTGTGCAATGTGATTGTATGTGTATGGCTTCTCTGTCAAAATTACGCTCAAAGCTAATACCCTCGCTACGAATACGCAATCTATACCGTATACGTCCGCAGACGGCGATCGCGGGTGACTCTGCATTGACTTAGCCGAGCGCGTTAGCGAAGAAAAAAAAGAAACACCGTAATGACATCGTGCTTGTGTGACTACTGCCGAGGCGGTAGGCCCTCTGAGAAAAACGCCCACCATGAGTAGGGCGACGCAGGACATCACCTGGAAAAAAAAGAAAAGATGAGAGAAAGTAAGCCTGAACGGTTACAAATGTAGCCGCGCGCCCGAACAAACACGACCACCGCTGACATGCGCCAACACACAATCGATGCACGCCGGCATCGAGCGAGAAATCTCCCGTGTTTGCCTTCGAGGGCGGCCCGTTGCTCTTGACGACTCTCGAAGGCTCAAGGCGTGGACCTTCGGGAGAGGTACTCGGCGTGCTCCACCCTTTTGAGTTGACACAGCGGGCGGCAGCAAGCATGGCGGAAGCTGCGGAGGGTTCCCGCGCCAAAACTCGGCTGCGGGAGACGCCGTGGGCCCATTGTCAAGTTCGCAGTCGCTCCGCACAGACAGCTCCTATCAAACGGCACGAAGGCCATCGAACGCTTTGCGGCTACGACGTATACTATCGTGGCCCTTCACCGCTCCGTACTGCGCAGCTTTCATGACTCAGAAGAAATTGTTTTTTTTTTTCTTTGCGTGAATCGCTTGGTGTTTGGTGAAAACCACCGGAGCCCAAATGAGTCAAACGCAAAGAACTGAAGAGCAGACGCCACGAGGACTACATAGAACGGATTGTGTCAGCTACACGTGTGTGTGCCCATTTGGAAGCGAGATTGTTTTTATTATTGTTGTTATTTTATTTAGTTACACTGCTGACTGCAGGAAAGGGACTACAGCAAAATATACTTAGAATACCACAATATGGCAGCATGAAAATGAATTGACACGTAATGAAAAAGAACAAAAATCAAATTAGAAATACAATAGACGATAGAAGTAGGACAAAATAACAACCAGACGCAATTTAAATGTAACAACAATGCAATAAAAAGCGAAAAACAAATGCCTTAAATTAAACAGGCTTTTTTTTTTCCGCGGCGTGCTCATCGACACGTTTCCTTCCTTCCTTCCTTCCTTCCTTCCTTCCTTCCTTCCTTCCTTCCTTCCTTCCTTCCTTCCTTCCTTCCTTTCGTTTCCTTTTGTGCGTGTGGGGGGGGGGGGGGGGGTATTAGATCCTTGCAATAGATCAGTTGTGAGTTTAGCACCGGTCGTGTCTGGTCTTATATTTGAGTTTTATTTTTTTGCGCTACAACGGTTTCAACAGGCAGCTCTCGAGCTACCCGTGCTGCGGGCGAACTGAGACACCACTGTGTGCCCATCGTTATGGGCACACCCGTCAGCGTCCCATTGCTTCGAGCGATTCGCACATACATGTGTTAAGAATACAGTGTGAAGAACGCAGTCCGCCTTCCCTATATCCTCGAACGCGTGCACAAGTGAACAACTCGCACATCTCCATGCGTTCTCAGCCGTCATCCATAGTTTTATGAAGTGACCAAGTTACGCATTTCATGCAGATACGACCGCAAGACCGTGGGTATATAAACACCGTGCTTTTGATGAGACTATGAGCGAGTGCAGCCACGGTAACTACGATTGACGTAATCTTTCTGCGGAAAACCGCAAGGTGGAGAGAAGTAATTCATAAAGGGAAATTCAGACATCCACCTGTTCTTATCAATTGCAACAAAGGAAGCCCATACGGGTTCCTAGAATGAAAAGCTTCGTAGTTGAAGAAAAATTCGTCGTGGTCCGGGACTCGAACCCGGGACAACCACCTTTCCGGGGCGGTGGTCCCGGAAAGGCGGTGGTCCCAGGTTCGGTTTCAAGATAGGGCCCCCCAGATGAAAGCTATTTCAAAATCGCTTTCAAGATAGGTTTCCGCACGACCGCGCCACACGAAGCCGTCGCCGGAGTACGGTTGATCACGGTTTATAATGGTTCTACACGGACGGGTAAAGTGCTCAAGAGCGATAATGGCTTATAATGATCGGAACGTCGTCAGCGCTCTTGGCGCCGCCTGCAGTAGTTCGCTTGCGTCATCAATTCACCCTGCGCCGCCGTCCGCAGCGGTTCGTGCCACCGCAGCACTGTCGCTTATACTGGTCGTATCAAGTTTCATAACATTGATAATGACACGGGGCTCCGCGGAGATGAGCAAGTGGCACAGTGCTTACGCATACTAGGACAACTCCCAGAGGAGTTTCCGCGTTAAATATTTTTCTTTAATTTTTAAACTCGGTGTAGTTCACATAAAAAAGTGGCCCCCGCCAAGCAGTGCCACTTTTATTTGTTATCAGAGCGCTGCCCGACGCTTGACAAAGTGCATGTTTAATATCTTAAGGTTGCGAAATGATGTTCCAACTATACAGTACCGTGGTCTTCGAAAAGCCATCCGGAGAACGCTGTGGACGGCTGTGTGGGAGCACTGTGTGGGCCCGGGCCGATGCCAGGCCCGGATAGCGTTTGAGAACGCAGGCCTCATGGCCCGTGTTCTTACAGGCCTGACAGCCTTTCATACAGCCGTTCATATAGGCCTGGCGGCCTGTATGAATGTTGGAGCTTTGTCCCACAATATTTCAATGACAAGAGCACCTCCCAATAAGGAGCATGCAGCAAACAAACTCCAAAACATAATAAAAGGCGAAGCATGAACACTGAAATCAAATACGACAGTGACGGTGTTTGTTAATTTAAATCTGTAACGTCGGCGCTGTAGCGTTGACGCGAGGGTGTAAGACAATGCGGCGAACTTCATTCTTACTCCGTCCCGCGAGACTGGTAGCAACATTGTAAATTTGCGGAAGCTTTCTGAAAGTTTTCAGCTGCTGCGCCCGGGCCCAGTTTTCAGATCCCGGGACGGGCCATGAGCCGCGAAATGTAGGCCCATGTACTGCTCCAGCTCAGACTCATCCGCTGTGGCGACAGAAGGTCGTTGAACTTGTCAAAGAGGGTGAACGTCGCTCATGTATTCCCGCTATGCACTACCAGGCGACCGAAGACGAGACGAGCAATTCTGTCACCACGGCCGCATAAAAGTCACAAACACTGTCGTCAGCAATGTCAGAGAGAAATCGAAGCGCGTCTATAAACCCCAGGCCGACCCACAGGTGGTATAGACAAGTGCACTCACTCGAAGTTCCCGTCGGAGACGCGAGAATAAATCACCGAACAGCGAGGTGCTGACAAGGGCCCCAGGCACTGCATAAGCAATGAGGGTCGGCGCCCCTTAACACGACCCTAGCAGCTAATTATTGTCGCGATTAGTGACCCGTCTAACGCCGAGCTCCACGCAGCGGGTCTGCCGGTGCAGGCCGGCTATAGTCACTTCTGCACGAACTGCCGCGGGCTCTCTTGGACGGGCACCCTGCCGTTACTTCCGCCGCATTGCACCCGTGTGAGCGGCGTGAGGCTGCTGACACAAGCTTCGTCGATTTGCTTTGCATGGCAGACACGCTTCGCAACGTGAATATTGAACGCCGAAGGGCTTTCAACGAAGTAAACATGTTAAACATCGCTAGTGATAGCGAAAAATTTGGAAGCGCACACAATAACCAA
This sequence comes from Dermacentor albipictus, assembly GCF_038994185.2. NCBI lineage: Eukaryota > Metazoa > Arthropoda > Arachnida > Ixodida > Ixodidae > Dermacentor > Dermacentor albipictus. Next base: position 103,030,105 of record NC_091825.1, on the reverse strand, counting down.
TGCGTGTTCTTTATGGGAGTCAGGTTGCGTTACAAGCCGGATTTCATTTTCTTGATTGTCGTATTCTTGGGCTTCTACTACGGAGTAACGCTTCACTCTAATGAAAACGCCAGGTTTCGCAAGTGCTGGCTGCCTTAAAGGGTTTTTATTATTTTGCTCGGCACGGTCGTTAGACCGCAATGAACGCACTTAAATCAAAGGGATCTCCAGGAAAGGTTTTATAGCCGCCAGTGATTCCAAGTGCCCCGTGCTTGAAGCAGCCAGCACTGTAGAGTTCGCACTGACTGGCTTTCACTACTTACAATATATTTATTCCAGTTTCATACAATTTTTATCAAAATTCCCTTCCTCCACGTGTGTTCACACCTGCTGAGATTTGTTGTATAGGCAACGCCGCAGCACCCACAAATAAAGGCTTCGCTTGAATAGCGCAATATCTTGTCCTTCAGAGTGAGAGTCAGAAGTGGTTTCATTTAGGCATAAAATGAATTACAATACCTTGTGTATACATCCCACTTATAGTGCCATGATCTCTTTTGTATCAGCAAGTGGCTGTGATACAAAAAAAAAGAAACTCTTAATTAACCTTCGCCTGCAGCCAAGCTGGTCCGTCAAAAGTTTAGGAGCGCCGGCTCCTTTAGTGACGCACCAACGTCTCTTCGCATTCGAAGCTGGTGGCTGCGATTTCTCGAAGACGAACCACGCGTGTATGACGCCTCATCTTCCAGTTTCATCGTTCCGACTCCTAAGTCGCGCCACAAATGGCTTCAGCGAATACTGTCCGTAAAATTTTCACTATATCGGAATACGTTTAACCACGCAAACAGCAACATCGGTAACACGAAACAACACAATAATCGAATACCTTGCTATTTCCCATGAAATCGATAGCTACTTCTCTATTACTTCTTCATCATCGCCCACATCGAACATTCCCATGAAAGTTCTAACTAGTGGTGAATAGCTCTCCGTTTACTGTTACGACCGTACGCTACGTGGCTTCGTAGGAGAAACGTTTTCCAGCTGGCAGAAGAAGAGCGTTCTCAGGCAAACCGGACATGTATGCAGGGCAGACGGCGACATGTGCTCGCAAAGGAACTAGACGGACACACCACAAAGGGATCGCCACCCACCTACGCGCGCAACCCTTCGAGATGCTTCGCCGAATAGCAGACGCTGCTCGGTCGTGCTACGGTTTCGGCCGGCACTTCCGCAAACGGGAGGCAGTCGCGTATCTATTAGCGTGCAGGTTTGACCCCTATCGTTGGGTCACGGGACCACTCCTACCAGTGCACCGCGCCGCGCAGCCGACCACGCAACACTGCATACGCGGGCGGCCCTTTTTCGGGCAGATTAATTGCCGCGTGCCGGAAAGCGCCCGCTGCCCATATAGCCCGTGTAACAGCATTGCGTGGCGCGCGCGCAAAAAGATGAGTCGAGGCGTCTGTGTGTGTTGGAAACGCGAATTTATCGGTGCGAAAAAGAAAAACGGCTCCCGAGAGAACGCCGAATGCACGCGAGGCTCGTCTCCGTAACAAATGCCCGTCGTTTGGAAACAATCGACGGTCAGATTCGGCGCGCTTAGGCCTGTTCGAGAGAGCACCTCCCGCTACGTTCGACCGGGGCTGACCCCCGACGGTGCAGCCGTACGTTTATGTTTTCTTAGTCCGCAATTGCTTCGCCTGCGTTATGTACGTAGCTCCCGCGCGCGCATCTCGTAAGAAACGAGAAAGAGTGAGAGAGAGAGGTAAGCTTCCGGTCGGTCCTAAATATAACAAGAAATAAAACGGAAAAAACTTCCGGTCTAGGTGCCGTAACAACCGTCGTCGTCGTTCTTCCTTTGTCGGCCCGCTGAAACAGACACCGCAGGGGGGCAGACGCAACTCGGTGCGATTCTCTCGATTCCCCCTTCCCCGCCTTCGCCGCAGTCGATGCCGCCATCCTCAACGCCACTAGCGGTCCGAGACGGTTCACCGTGCGGCCGGAATCAGTTACGCCCTTGTCCGTACGGCGCGCGCATCGGATATGTAAATAAACACGTCCGGCGCTGTTCCTTCGCGCCGGCTGACGCCGGCTTCCCTGAAGCGCCGTGGCGAAGCGGAACGCGCGGCCTCTCGCGACGCGTAGCGTCGCACTCCAACGGGCTTTGGAACTCGCTGGACTCCGTAATAGCGGCGCTCGTTGCCGAGGAATTTGCGTGGTGCGTTATTACTGAGCGTCTGTCTGCGCCGTGATTCGAAATGGTCGCGGGGTGATCGCGTGCTGCGCTGTGTTACTTATGCGTACAAAGGGAGATACGCTGCGGCTATAGACAGTTGCGTGCAGTGACCCCCGCTACGTCGGAGACCCGTGGTTGTTGACCGGCCGTGGTTGCGTCGCTGCACTGGGAGCACCAGCGCCTTCCGTGAGCAAGCGGCGCATTTTATCAGCTTGTTGGTTACCGCGTCGACGACTTGAAAACTTCCTATTTGGATCGTTTCCGAGGCTGTCTCGCGACGGAACGTCAGCCCGAAAGGAACGTCGCGAGATTCTTACGCCCGTAGCACGTCACTGACGCGGAAAGTGTCGAGAAGCACTGCACTGCACCGTGGTTCCTGCGGACCAGATCGGCGGTCTTAGGCGACAACATGCGAACATGAGGCGCGTGACCTTAGGCACCTGTGTACTTTTCTACTGACGTTCACTACAGTCTGTGCACTTTCGTTCGTATATGCTGCTTTCGCTCGATATCAAGCGCAACAAACCGCAAGCGTGACTCGGGGAGAGGGGGGAGGGGGAGGTCAAAGACCTGTAGGTCTTTAACCTCTTCACGCCTTTCACCACTTCTACCTATTACTTTACCGGTCTCAGTAAACATTTACCGAGGATTTTTATAAGCCCCTTAATACAGGATTGTTCCCAATCCAAACACACAAGTCAATAAACAACGATCAGTACGAATACTAAATAAACGTATAAAACATAAAAATATAAAGATGCAAAGAAAAGTACGCTTTAAGGCGTATTGATATTAAATAATGCACTAATGTTGGAGGAGTGAGCGATTTCTCATTCGTACGCTAAGCTTCTACAATACTGCACGATACTTTCGGGACAGCGTACGAATGCGCAGGCTCGAAACGGCAGACCGAGCAGCAATGCGAGCACACATCGCCGTTTCATTAGAGTCGGAAGCATTTGTCGAAACGAGCGGTTAAGTTGATTTACGTTGCATCGCAACCGCTTATCGCGTTCGCGAACGCGAGAGGTCATGCGCGGGGCTGTGAGAACATTTGGCGTCGGTGTCATCTACGCTGACCCGTTTCGAGAAGAAAGTCCGCCGCTTGATATAGATGCCGCGTACGTGTTCGCACTCCGTTAGCAGAACCGAACGCCGTAGATGCGGCGGAGTATCGCGCACAGTTGACCGCTCAGGGACGCAGGTGTTAAGAAAGGAAACAATGTTTCAAGCAAAAGCAGGACGCGAGCTTGCAGCATAAGCGCGCGCGGAACACAAGCTCAGGAGCGCCTACAGCCGCAAAGCAGCATCGCAAAAAAAGAAAGAACTCTATTTATTTATTTTTATTTTACTTTCTTTTTCTTTAAACTCACTACAGTGATGGTGACATGCAATCACTGCAATGGCGATTATGTGTCTTTGTTATATCTTGACACCCATGGAATACGCCATGTAACCAAGGAGCCCCAGTCAAGCCACTGACAATAGCATTTTGTATGGGGTCCTTCCCAAATCTTGGGAGAATAACATCTGATTCTGACAAAGGAGCACTCATTGGCCCTTGAATCGGCAACGGAAGCGTGGCCCGTGCCACATGAAATGTTTTGAGCTACTCCAGTCACTGTATCATATGTGATGGAGAACTGGTTCTAATGAGATGCAGAAACTACCTTCAAAAATACGAAAGCCTTAAGAGAGTCATAAACATGTTTAGAAGAGACAGAGAGTTGATGAGAGAAAAACCTGGGCGGGCGCAATGGTGTGTGACTTCTCGAAGGAATTAAATTTTTGGATCCTTTCTTGCTCCATTTTGTGGCATGCAATTACGACGCGAAGTGAGTTGCTGATCACACTGACTGCAGAGGGGTAGATGAGCCGCGAAGAGTAAGTGCGAGTACGTCTCATATAAGTGCGTCCTATCCTCAAGCGATTAAAGGTCATTTCCTCGTGTCTCTGGCAGAATATAGTGTATCAAGACACAATGCATGGTTGTACTTCGTGGAGCTTATTACTGACTACAGGAGAACGACTATTCTTTCCGTCAATGGTTCCGCAGATTTTTGCGCACAAGTGCTCGAAGGTCTCGATATGGAACATAGGGCAATGTAAAAGGGCTATTGATATCTACTGACCCAGATATGGCATCGGCTTCCTCATTTCAAGCTATGTCATGTGCACGATATCCAAGGACCCAACAGATATTTATGCCAACTTTGCGTTTGTATGCTGTGGAGGCTTCTTTTACGAAGCAGTTTAGCAGAGCGTTAGGATGTGTCTTACATGTGCCTAGCGCTTGCGCGACGCTCAGAAAATCGTTGAACACAACTGGTTTCGGCATGCGTTTTTCTTGTATGCGTTTCACAGCCATTATTGTACATATGCCTTCGGCTGTGAATGTTTAAGCTGTGGACATCAGAAAGCTCTGATCCTACTGCAGCAGCAAAACAACGTTACCAATTTTCGATGTTTTCATGTAAAATTCTGCGTACTTGTATTCGTGGGACATAAAATGATGCGATTGCTGCTTTTTGTGGAAGTTTAACGTTCACTTGAGTAAGGAGAGGAGGAGAGACAAAGAGGAGGAAAGACAGGGAGGTTAGCCAGTGTAAGTCATCATCATCAGCATCATCATCAGCCTGGTTACGCCCACTGCAGGGCAAAGGCCTCTCCCATACTTCTCCAACAACACCGGTCATATACTAATTGTGGCCATGCCGTCCCTGCAAACTTCTTAATCTCATCCGCCCACCTAACTTTCTGCCGCCCCCTGCTACGCTTCCCTTCCCTTGGAATCCAGTCTGTAACCCTTAATGACCATCGGTTATCTTCCCTCCTCATTACATGTCCTGCCCATGCCAATTTCTTTTTCTTGATTTCAACTAAGATGTCATTAACTCGCGTTTGTTCCCTCATCCAATCTGCTCTTTTCTTATCCCTTAACGTTACACCTATCATTCTTCTTTCCATAGCTCGTTGCGTCGTCCTCAATTTGAGTAGAACCCTTTTCGTAAGCCTCCAGGTTTCTGCCCCGTAGGTGAGTACACAGAAAATCGCCAGTGTAAGTACCGGCTGGTAAATGATGTGTCGCAGTGGAGGGGAAGAAGATTCCACAGCTGTGTGAACCGTCTCATGTCCGCTACATGTTTCGGACAGAGGTATAAAATAATGGTCGGAGACAAGCTTCGATATTCTTAGCGAGAAAGACACTGACAGTGATGGGGCGTGCAGTGACGAATTGGTGGCAGATGCACTTTGAATAATACTTTTTTCCAGGGGTGCTCAAGAGCACAAGAAACCATGAAGGCGCACATTAAGCTGCAGTATTCTTTCTGGTGCGCTTCAAGATTACAGGTTGCATTCCACATAAAGGCTTTCTATCGGTCAGAGACAAGCCTGAGGCTCTGGTGAAGTACAATGCATGTCTAGCTTCTCAAGGATTCTTTTATAGGTGCGGAGTGGTGGACTACACAGCCATAATATATTCGCGACTTAATGATACTCTGATATAGAGAAACAAGGAACTATTTATAGGTTCACTAGGACTGGTGATACAGGATTTTCGGAAGGTACCTTGCTTTTACGCACTTATTTCGGCTTCCACAATGTGTGGCATAAAATCCAGCTTTTGAGATCAAAGATGACGTCAAGGAAGTTGCGTTTTTTTCGCTATAGTCAGGCTTTGCTCATTTGTAGTAATAATGGGATCTGTATGCACGCGTCTCTAAGTATCCAGAACAGCATACGTATATACTTCTCCGCATTAAACTGAAAGCCTTCACCTGTCCATTTCGACAAGCGGTTCACACCCGACTGAATTTGACGTTCGCATATCGATAACTCAGATAATTTGGAACTGATCCGCGAGTCAGCAATGAGTAAAATACGTTCCAGGTAGTACAGTACGGAGAGCCAATGAGCATGGGCCAAAGCACCGCTGTCATCAGCAGGTAGCTTGATTCGATATTTTTCCAATGTGCTCGACTACACATACTAAACGCATTCAAAGTATTTCCCGGACGACAGTGAAACTGTTGCCGCAACTGTTGCTTCCACGATATTTATTCGCTGGTTAGTTGTATTACACGCTTTGTTTTGTGGAGTGTTGTTTTGTTATTGTGCTGACAAACCTATTCGACTCGCTGAGCGTCTCCAAAAGGCTGTTTGGGGACAGAAACCTATTTTTGCGTCTGGTGGACGTCAAACCTAAGCCGAGGACACTTCAAGCAGCGTCGTAAGCACGTGGCGCAGTAGCTAACCAACTGAAAACCTGCGAGAGGAAAGCCGACGTCGTTCGTGGTTTCAGGAAAAGCTAAGGGAAGTGTACGAGTGTGCAAGGGTGGACAGCCTCGTAGCTCTCAATCGTGGAAAATTTTAACCCTTTAAGAGTGCAATTTCGTCACACCACAAATACCACCATCAATCTTGCGCGCATTTCATTTTGTTAGTGAGATTCGCGCAATATACGTTTCTGCCAGGCAATTAATGTGCATCTAGGCGGGTCCTATGGTACCGTGTCTTTGACAGCAATGCGGTGAACACGTGTTGCGTAAAAAGGAAGGAACCGAACACGAAACTGAGCATTGTCATCGCTGCGGGAAAAAAGTTACGCTCCGACGGGTATGCGGGCCCGTACGTATATGCGTGCGCGCTCGTGTTTGTGCGTGAGTGTGTGTGTGCGTGTGTGTGTGTGCGTGTGTGTGTGTGTGTGTGCCCCCTTCTGTTTACGAAGTGCAAGACACCCTGCGACAGAGCGTTCAGACCGTCTTCAGCGCCCGCCCATCAGCTGTCTCGACAGCGATCTCGCCTGTCCTTCAGCGACAGTGAACAGGCATGCCGATGGCCACCACGAGTGGGCCCGCAAGCATCAGCGCGTGGTACGCATGCACGTACTGTTGACACGCACGCACGCACACCGCTGTGTGTGTACGCAGCATAGTTGTGGTCGACGCGGGAGCGCCGTTCTCCGCGTGGTGGTCTGCCCAGCTATGCTGTCATATCTGTCGTGTAGCTACTCTTGCCCCCCTCCCCCCCCCCCCGTTCTAGGTGTGCCGGTTTACTTCCGGCGTTGCAAAAAAAAAAAAAACGCGCCTCATATGCGGCGAGAGGAGTCTTTCGCTGGCCACGCCTTTCTCTTTTGCTCCTGCAAACACCCGGGATCCATCTAGCGCTGATCTTGTTGTTTCCTTCCCGAGTTTGTCCGCTCTTTTTCTCTTGCTGCGTTGGTCTTTTTGTACATCCTCCGTGATAGACGAGGTGCTAAGGACGCTCGCGTAATCTTGCAGGTTATATCGATGCAAATGAGCGACGCGGACAGCTCCAAGGAGGTGAAAATAAGACGAGTTATATGCTCACGGCACGCGCCGTGCTTGCATGGTACGGTGCGCGTCGCATCTTAAGAAGAAGCCGCTGCTGATGCCGATGCTGCTCTTCTTCTCTTCTTTTAGCGTCTGAAGACAATTGTTTAAGAATACTAATCAGCTGCGTGTCGCAATAACAGGGAAAGCTGTTTCATTGTATGCTATCCTGCTTCATTTTGCAAACTTGTCGTTCACTGGGGAGAAAATAGGCGCGAATTCCCCTGTGTGGTGTTGTGTGTAGTGTGTGTGAGCCTAAAAGAAGCAAAGCTTCTTTTAAGAGCTTCGACCCGCGCTGTTGCTGTGTATGGTTTGGATTCTGGCACCAAACAGGAAAATGATGACTTGACACACTCGATCCCCTTACATCCGCACAATCATCGGTTATCGATCGGTTCCTTGTACATACGGAGAGGCAGCTGACGGGATGGGTCCTGCATAAATCCTCGTATAATAAAGGCATCTTAAGGCTGCAGGAACGCAGGTATCAGTTCACAAAACAAGAAGCAGCCCCTTCATTTGGCCTTCAGAATCCCTAAAACTGCTAAAGGGGATACTGTGGACAAAACGGGAATGAGTAGTTTGCGTGTGAGAAAATTTAAGTCTGACAGTCACAGTGGATCGCCAGAAGAGAGATGCTAGAATGTTCTCGTCAGTCTATAAGAAGTTGTAACAATGTAGGAGAAAGAAAGACTCGTTACACGAACTACGCACTAATTTTTGTCCACGTTCCTCCTGGCCCTCCGATACAATTCCTTAACTGCAGATTGCGTGTGTCTTCCTATGTGCATTGCTGCAACACAGTTGGCGAAACCCTAATAAGCCATTTACGCTGTCATGCACCGCTAGCATTTAAGAGTAGTCCTCGCGTCCCGTTTTACAGAAAAAATAAAGACGAATTTGAGCAGCAAATGAGATCGAACAGCTTGAACAGCGAATATTGTTTCTTCCTCCATCTGGAGGTTTAAAATCTTCGTCTCGTCGTTCTTCCGGGAAGTAGCCCGCGCGCATTTCGCTGAATGAATTAAAACAGTTCATATGCAGTCAGTTGCCTGCTTGCGGGCTCCCACCACAACGTTTCGATTGAGTCACGCGAGGTGTCGCTGCTGGGCACCCGCACCTTCTGGCCCGTCACTGCCGTCGCCGCGAGCCTAAAACGTGCGCACACTGCGAGGGTGAAACGTCAGAAGTGACAGAAGAAGAGGAGTAGCGGTCGCTTAAAACGAGACTTGCTTGAATTTCCTAGACGCGCGACTCTCGTTCCACATTTGGGCGACCCGCCTCCAAAAAGGACGCGCGGCGTTTAGCGAGTGTCCAAAGAACGTTTGAAAAACAGCTAGACAGTTGGCACGACCCGGGGCGCGATGGCTGCTCCGACTGTGAAGCGCGCTTTTGTGCGCCGATTGCGAAACGTGTGCTCCGGGCACTCAACCCTTTGTCACGCGAGGCACGGCTTTTCCTGCAGCGCGATCGAGGATTAACGGTGCGGGTCGACGACTCCTTGAGGGGGACACCCCATCCTAGGGTCAAAACATGCACCGAGATGTTCCGGCTTAACCGTTGCAACTTCTTCGACGTGCCGCTGTCAATGGTTGCGGTGGATCGACGCTTTAGGACGTTGCGGCCGACATCGCGGTGTACATAACGTGAAGCGCTGTCAAACAAGTTGTACGCGAAGCAGACAATCACACGTCATTCGATATGCTATTTCCGGCTGAGGCGTGCATGGTAAGGCAGGAGACCGCGCCTTCACTGCAACACTTTAACGTCGGCAGTATAGAGCTAATCGTGCAACACGAACCCACTGTAGTTTCTGGGACGCCCGACTTTAGGTTAACTGTGTCAGGGGACCTGACTTTTCCGGTCTCAGTTTGTTGGTTAGACTGAATTTGCTTCGCATGCCCCGTCGATATTGCGTTAGTGCCTTGATGACTCGAGCCGCTTCCGACTAATGAAACTTCACTCCACCTTCGGCACGATGTTACGTCATGTTATTCCTACTTCGCGATGACTGAGCGGCTGCATAATTAATTGTCTAATGTTAAGCGCAAGGTTTCACGTTCGATTTTTACGGACACGGTGAATTGGCTCCGCCGATACACAGCGCACATATGCACATGTGCATATCAGTTGAGGCACGTGTTAAGGAATCTCAAGTGTAGCATTTTGGGCAAGTTGGTACATTTTACATTCATATTTGTAGTGCACTACAAACAAGGATAAGAAAGGGAGTGGCATACCCGCCGTGGTTTCTTAGTGGCTTTGGCGCTGCGCTGCTGTGCTCGAGGTCGCTGAATCAAAATCCGGCTATGGCGGCCGCATTTCGATAGGGGCGAAATGCAAGAACACCCGTGAAGTTAGTTAGAAAGAACTCCAGGCAGTCAAAATTAATCGGGAGTCCGCCACTACAGCGTGCCTCGTACTCAGATCGTTATTTTAGCACGTAAAACCCCATAATTTTAATTTTAAGGGAGTGGCGTATATGTGGATACACGTAGCGCTGCCTGTGTTCCTGTCACTTGCTTTCTTCTCCCTGTTTATATATAAAATCAGATAAAATCAAAGAAACCCACATGTCCAATTAACATCGAGTACTCCCCCGCAGCGTCTCACATGCAGGTAAAGTGTTAGCACTAGGACACTGAAAATAATCTATGGGCTAGGGGGTAACACTCCAGCAAATGCATTTTGCAAGAACTTTGTGCACTGTTCACTTGTAAAAAAAAAAAGCACTTGACTCTGAGGTAAGCGACTTCAGGAAGGTTTTCCAATCGCTGTGCGCGTCGTGACCATCGCCGTAGTTATGATCATCACCAACACAGTCATCCTTCTCTCTCTTCACTCACTCTCTCTTTCGCTCTCCTTCACTTTCCTTTATTATTCCATCAATTCCGAGTACAGACAGAACACAATAAACCGCTCGTTTGGGCTAGTTGGTTCATTCTTTCAATATAGATAGGCAGAGCAGCGCGAAAGAACACACACACGCACACACGCATGCGAAGAAGGGAGAGGTAAGCAGGACTGGCATACTTGGAAGTCTGCACCCGTCCTGCTTGCATGTCCCTTCTTCGACCACGTTTGTTTCGCGTTGCCCTGCCTATATACAAAGAACACGCTCTTTCAAGCCGTCCCCTCAGATTTTCACTCATACTCATGTATAGTGAATGAATCAGACGAACATTTCATGTACAACATTTCATGTTGTATGTACTCTGTGGATACCTACTTCTTGCGCTTGTAACGTGTGTGTGTGTACGTGTGTGTGTGTGTGTGTGTGTGTGTGTGTGTGTGTGTGTGTGTGTGTGTGTGTGTGTGTGTGTGTGCGCGTGTGTGTGTGTGTGTGTGTGTGTGTGCGTGTGCGTGTGCGTGCGTGTGCGTGCGTGTGCGTGCGTGTGCGTGTGTGTGTGCGTGTGCGTGTGCGCGCGCGCGCGCGCAGTGTTCATTATTTTTAGGTAATTCTAATACACTGAGCACTGTGTCATATTAGCGGGGAATTGGATTTGGGGGGGGGGGGGTCGGCAGGGGCCCTGTCAGGGCTCTTGCCTTTACGCCAGTCCCCTAGTCATCCGCAATTTTCCCCCCGACTTCCCGAAACGAACTTTAACTTCAACGTACACGTCGGGTTGACTGCCACGCCTGTCGCCGGCGCCGCGAAGCTAGAGCACGATGCTGTTGCCGCTGAGAGACAGCGCCGCTGCCCGTCTATCAGCCGCTCGGCGCTAAGAAAAAAGAAGCCCCTTTAATCGTGATATCTCTCGCTGTTTGCTTCTGCTGAGACCAACCTCGGACGGAACACACTCGCAAAGCTCGCAAGCAAAACTAAAACTCCGTCTTCCTCACCGAAGTGGTGCACGCACAACCGCCCGCTGACGACACTACCGGCCGGACGAAGGTCACTGCTCACAAACTGAGATTGACGTCGGCGCTTCCAAGGGGAGGGCATGCAGTGCGTGCAACTTCCTTCGCAGCTTCTGGTGCTCTTTCTCTCCCCCTACTTTCATTCCCTACCCCCTGTGCAGCGCGGTTGAGGTGTCCTCTGCTGAGAGACAGTTACTGCGCTGCACTTTACCCCAACCTTTCCTTCCCATCATCAAGAATCTCCTTCTGCTTCGCAGCGACATCGTGCTCCACATCTGCCACAGGGCTTTCGCCGTTGTTCGACGGGATACGCCTTCGTTAATTGAACGAAAGTGATTAATCTCTCGCGAAACTCGGGGTGTGGGACTCGGTATTTTACCAAAGATTCGCTCTCTTGCCCGTGCGAAAGTGTATGTGCGAAAAATATAATGAGACGGACATAAGGTTAACTATGCTCGCCGCCGAGCGGCGTCAATCTGCCCGACGAGAGACGCCCGCGGTTGCCTCATTTCCTCTGGAAACAGCTCGCGATCGAGACGCCGGCAAGCCGTCGAGCAGGTTGAGAAAGCCTCGCCGCATTGCGTGACACGACGGCGGTCGTGGTATATGCAGGAGCGAGGTGCGTCAGCGAAACCGCGGCCACTGCCGCTAGCTGGCGCTCCTCGCGTCACGGATTAGGGACTCGCTATCGTCTGGACGATGACGCCACGCTTTGCGCATGCGCGCGGCAGAGACTTGCATGTAAAGCGTTGCGAGTAATTGGTCACTTGAGGTCTTAGAATTTTGAATCTGTGTTTTATATTCGTGCGGTGATTTCTAATCTTGGTTTTCTAAAAAAATTTACTTCTGCAGGGTGTTACGCGCCAAAACCACGATATGATTATGAGGCATGCCGTAGTAGGGCACTCCGGATTGATTTTAACTACCTGGGATTCTCTAATGTGCACCTATATCTAAGTATACACGACCGTTTTCGCATGTCGTTCACCATCGAAATGCGGCCGCCACGACCGGGATTCGATCCCGCGACCTCGAGCTAGAATGCAACGCAATAGCAACTGGGTAATCGCGACATGTATCTTTTTCGACTCACCGAGCTAGTTACGTGAGAAAATAGCTAAGAAGCAGAATAACAGAAGGGACAGTTAAAGGTGCGCGTTGCTAGCTGACAACTATTTTGGCTTATGTGGTTTTAAAACGTCGCAGTTATATGCTTCAACTTCTGCCATTAGCATTGTTGTCACACACACACAACGTTCAAAGTACGAGACAATAGGAATTCCGGCACATTCAGCGATTTTTCTGGCTATAAGAACCGAAACAGCATGCGCGAAGATTAACATTATCAAAATGCATACTAATGCCACGTGAAGGTGCAGACATTGCCTAAGTACCCGAACGCAGCGAAGTTAAAGCCACGCTCTATGACACGGCCAACGTTATAAGCGCTTGCCCTCCCCCCCCCCCCCCCCCGTCACTGTGCATAGAATTTCAGCAACAGACCTCACGAGCCGCCTTCTACTTGCGATTAGACCGATACAGAACAAACTGAGTGCCGATTAATGAGTCAGATAAGCCTTTTCCCCCCTTTGTGTTGCCTCATCGGATGCACGTCAATCTAGACTTACGATAAAGAGCATCGTGAATGCAGTTCCCAGAACAAAGAAACGCGCACGAACAAAAGCGTTGTTTCGCCCTTGCGGCGCTTTCGCGTTGCTTTAACTTGCGACAGCCAGTATGGGGGTGCTTTCAAGGTCAGTTGCGTAACGCGTCTGTGAATACATATCGCCTGCAACAGAGGGCGAAGCGCAGTGAGATTTTAGAAACCCTTGACCCGCACTTTAGGGAGCCATGCAGAGACTTGAGGCCTTATGCGACTGCGCTGCGCTGGAGTGGATGGCTTCAAAATCTATTCTCTGAGTATGTGTAGGGTAGATGCATGACAGAACGACCATGTGCAACAAATGTCCGTGAATCTGTGCTTAACAAGAATGTACAGGCGTTGTACTATAATGGCTTGCAAACCGGCATGTACTATTTGTTATGGTGAGTGCAGGTATCAAGCAGCTTGAACGATTTTATACCTTGAGAGTCTCTTTAAAACGCCCTCGTAAAGCGTACACGACAGACTATGGTGGACAACCCTGAAGAGTAACGAATCACATTTTGAGGAAACTATGCATCGACAAAAACCACCACCGGCATATCTATTTCGGAGATAAGCATTAAGAAGACTGCATGAACAAAATCCTGTATCTACACGCCGGCACAGACACAAAATAACCGGCATAGGGACCAAAATGTGCATGTAGAAGCCTCCACTCGCATGACATATTCATTCACAAATCGGAAATCGACTAGAGGGCAAAAAGGATCGGCTTGGGCCAAAGCCCCCCGCCCAGTCAGCCCGGGTAGAGGTGGAGCGCCGGAGTCACGGCCGGGGTCAATGTACCGAATGATGCTGGGCTGATGAGTCCATGAAAGCTCTGGGACTCGGTGTCTACGGCTGTCAAGACCTCTTCCCAGCTGACAACGGCACCAATGAAGTGAATACATTCTTTTCTATTTTTTGTTCTCATCATAATCATGCCCGCCTTCGTTGTCGTTTCCTGATTCTTGTGGTGAAGACCCACCTCACCCGGTCGAGATCGTATCAGGTGGTTGGCAGCAATGGGATACTCCACCCTTCCTCCTGGGTTCAGCAGAATGGTGAGCGTTTGACTTTCTTTGAGAATTTGCCCAGTTTTAGCTCGTGTGTTTTCTAAAACGGCAAATTAGTTTCTGTACGTGCAGGCTACTGTTGAAAGCTTCCTCACGTCACAGCAAAGTAAGAAAGTCCTCGTTCTGAATTGGCCATGGATTTAAGCAAACGGAGAAAGCCAGAGCGGTCCTCTCAATAGATGCAAAACGCTCAGGTGAAGCAGAAGTAAAATTAAGGGATCTCATGCCGTCGTACACTATAATTTATAGTTATAGTTAATTTATAGTTATAGCTATAATTTATATTTAGCCTTGTAAATAATTGCAAGGCTAACGAGAGACGACGCAGATGACTATCAGAATCATCACGTCCTGTCCTTCACGTCCTGTCCTTCCTTAATATTGTGTTTGTAAAACTGAGCGCAATATAACCATGAACTTTCACCAACTAGCCCCCTTCATTGCTTTACTATCTGAAAGTAAAATTTACGTTCCTAAGAAAATATCGGCTCTCAGCGGAGGCTTCCCGCCATCGTTTTCGGCAGACAGCTAGAACGCCGGGCCAGTCTTTTCAAGATTTCACTTACAAGCTGAAAGCCAATTTAACTGAGTGACTAAAAGGGAAAGATGCATTCGGTTGTCACGACAAGGTTGTTGAGTTAAAACGACGAATGCGCGAGCAGTGGCAGGAGCGCATTCGCGCGGTTGGCGCCGACAATTTTCACAGCGACGCTGTATAGGACTGAGATCCGGGGTTTCGTGGCGTCCGTGTGCACAAACTATCATCATGTGGGCCGATACTGGGGATATTCCAGGAAGGGTCCAAGCTCGGGGACCTGTAACGCGACCTTGAACTACCCTTGCCACACCTGGGACTCAAAACTATCATCATCAGCAATGTCTGGAGCATCGTCGTCATCTTCCACAGCTGGCTCCATTGCCGCTCATCATTCCAGCGTAGAATTTTACTTCTGTCGTAGTAATGGGGAGGCCGCGCTTACGGGGGTATAAGCCATTGCTTAAGGGGGTATGAGCCATTCGTTGTTTTACGTGACGGACACATTTAATAAGATAGGCGATACGCGAATGTGTGTTCCTATCCGTATGGTCACGATGACCACAGATCAGGACAATAAACATGTTCGTACCTCTGCTCATATATATATATATATATATATATATATATATATATATATATATATATATATATATATATATATATATATATATATATATATATATATATATATATATATATATATAGTCGGATACGAGGTAGTCGATAAGAAGTCTTATAACGTTTAAATATATATTCATATGAACTTTTCTCGACTTCAGCGACTGTCGCCTGCTTCGGAAGTCGTATGCCTTTTAAGCTGTGCCACCTCGACCCTTTTCGAACACCAAGGTTCAGGCGCCCAGGCTCGACGCAAGGTCAGCGCCGGTTGCGCAGCACTGAATTACATAAGGCTAACACAAGCCGCCCGAGCACTTTACCATGCGCGTCCGCCCTCGCTCGCTTCGTCGCTGGATATACTGCGTGCGCTGCAACCGCAGAGATCAAGGCAACCGCAGCTCGAACAACGAAAGTGGGTCCCGACCCTTGTGGCCAACCCGACACGCCCTCCCCGAGGCACCTCCAGATGCCCCCCTCCCCTTCGTTTATTCAAGCTCGGTGCGTGGACGAGCAGGGGAGCCTCCGGTGACCCAACAAAAGTCGGCGCGCTTTCGAGGCGCTTTGCGAAAGAAACATCCCAATTTGCGCAGTGCAGGAGGCGCCCGACGCCATTGTTGTGAGCCCCGACGCGCCGGACAGCCGCTTCATTGTGAAGGAAGCGCGATGATCTTGGCCGCTGCTTCGCTGCGGTCATCGGAGGCGTTTAGCGGACGCGTCGCATAGGCGGCAGGGCGGCTGTGGCTTCGCCAAGAACAATGCGCCTTCCTGGCATCCAGTGTGTGTGCATGCGCGTGTGTGCGTGTGCGTGCGTGCGTGCGTGCGTGCGTGCGTGCGTGCGTGCGTGCGTGCGTGCGCGACAGAGAGAGGATTTCGTGAAGGGTGTCTCGGGCAAAGGCTGTGTATAGTGAGCTGAGCGTCCCAGATGCTCCCTCGAGGGGTGAAAGCCGCTCAAAAAGAGCCAATTCCTTAGCGGGCGTAACGGGTAGGAAGACCTTTCCGAAGTGGTTGTTTTGTTTTTGGCGCACCTTGCGCAATGACCACGGTTTCTTGTTCATCCTCTTCGACCGCCCGAGGAAGGACGAAGCAGTTGAGGCTGCGATATTCAAGAGAGGATATTTCTGAAAATGTGACAGACGAGCGATGGACAACTTGGCGAGTCGTGTTGGTTTTGTAATGGCCTGCAAATCTTGCCAGCTTCGAGGGCAATAGAAGAAAAACAATAAGAGAGCAAGGTGGAGGCCGAGTGAAAACGAGACGACGGACTGAGCTAAAATTTTAAAAATTAATGTCTGGGGTCATCATCGTCATCAGCCTGTATACGCCCACTGCAGGGCAAATGCCTCTCCCACGCTTCTCCAACAACCCCAGTCATACCCTGGGGTAATACAAGTCAAAACCACGATCTGACTATGAGTCACGCCGTAGTGAGGAACTTCGGATTAATTTTGGCCACCTGTGGTTCTTTAACGTGCACCCAATGCATGCACGGTACACGGGCATTTTTGCATTTCACCCCCGTCGAAGTGCGGCCCCCGCGGCCGGGGTTCGATCCAAAGAGGTTTTAAAAGATTTGCTGGAGTGGAGATGCCGTCTCAAGACTGAAGCCGAACCGCCGCCATCTTACCAAAGGGAAGAAGTAAGGTTAGATAGCGGGAAATATACGAAACACTTTATTCCCACTCCGTGCTATTTACGATGCTTAATTTAGTCGTACAGATATCGTTGCACGTCTTTCTTTCTGTCACTAGTTTCAGAAGGAAGCCTAAACGTTTCTTTTTTCAATATTATGGCACATCATGATATCAATACGCAGTCAAAAGCAAAATTTTCTACAATAACTACGAACTCTTATTTTCACATACCCCTACCTTTTGCAGTAACTAACCGGAAGTACGTGAGCTGTGAGCATATTTCAACTGTCGCGGCCCTCTTTCAGAGTAGAAGTATAGGCAAACTCTAGCTTCACCTGTTCTGGTAAGAAACTACGAGAGCTGCCACTCCAGCTCTCTTCTTTTTTTAACCCCCTTGATTCCATGCCGCGCCTGCGGGCTTAGCAGCCGAACGACTCCACATGACTACGGCAGGTAAGGCGAACGGAGCTGAGGGTGGCTCGATATTGAGGAGATGATGTGTAGACAGAAAATGCTTCAAGTTGGAAACTTGGGCCAGTTGACACACTGTGTGCGTGTGCCTTCTTTTCCTGTGTGCTTCGTTTAAGCACCGGTCCTTCAGAATCAGGAAATGCTTGGTTAAAGTCGTACCAGTGATTGACAGACGCTGACTGGTCTGCTCATGTTCATTACAAATGGTGTTTCCGCCAATTTCTAAACGTTATTCCCGCGTTATGCAGCGAGTAATATCGCATTTCTGTCCTTGAGAACATGCTAATTGTACAAGGGTGTTTCACGTGCGCATCCTTATTTGTTTGGTGCGCGCAGTGTTCACACGAAATAAGTTGTCATTTTCCTTCCGTAAATAAAGAATGTTGAAATAAATAAATCTTAAAGGAAAGAAATGAAACCCCGAATCTGAGTAGAACAGTTACCGCAAGTTTGACGGCAGTTACCGCAAGTTCCACTGATGTTACCACCGAAATGGTTTGCCTGCAGAGGCTGCGGCTGATAGAAAAAGCAAAACAAATAAGTAAAAAAAGTTTTTTTTCCGGGCAATCGCTGCATAACTGCCAGTCCAAAGACCGCATTCGATGAAATATAGGCGAGAAAGACCAAAGGCCCACTGAAAGAACATGACCATGATAATCGAGGAAGTGTCATCGTTAGCAGCACCACCATTATGAACTATACTTGCCTTGACGGAAGCGCAAGGTGTAGCGCCATATCTCGGTGTCAAATCCCAACTTCGAACATCTATACTTACGTGGGTCTAGTTTTGTGACCTCAAAAATCTGCGGCTCACGCCAGAGGCGGGCGCGGATTCACATCTGTGTTTACCGACACGTCACCTGCCGGTAGTTCTCGATTTAAAGAAGCGGGCAGTGACAATCGCTACCCGTTGCTTCAAGATTCAAGCACTTGACTTCCTGTGAATACTTCATTCGCAGCAAGCGACAGCGAGCCCCACCACAAGAGAGGGCGCCAGTGGTTACAGGAGCACACATTTTGTCAACGCAGTGTGTTCGTGCGCCTAGTTCATATTTTACTGCTCATTTTTTTTTTACAACTGCCATGTCTTCTTTTATTACACAGACTGACGTTGCAGCGCTCCACAGGCAATCGTCTGTTGTGCAGTCGCCGGGAGCATCGGCAAGTCCGATCTCGGCGATCTTCTATGACCTGCAGGTCTTTCTCGATGCGGCGACGAACCCTGGCTAACACTCTGAGGCGGTTACGTACACAGATCGTTAGTGGTGCGAAAAACAACAAAAGACAAGGAAACAGCAGCACGCAAGCGACCTCGCCAGTCGCCAGCCACGGCCACTCGGCCGCAGTCACAAGCCTGCCATTTCCACCCCAAGAGACCTTTTTCCCGGAAGGAAGCCTCAAGTGAAAGATACTCGTGCTCCGACCACTCATCGCAGGAGATCGCGACAGGCACTCGCTTAAAGGAAACGGAAGACAAAGCAAGCGTGCAAGCATGCAAGAAAGAAAAATTGAACCGACTGGACCGGCCCGCCTGATCGAACCGCAATCGTTTGCAATGGTCGATTGTGGACGTGCGCGTGAGTGATACCGGGTACCCGATACTGCAGCGAGCGAACCCCCGGGAGATTTGTATACGCGTGTTCTAAAAGCAACAAGACGGAATGCCCGGGGACGCGCGGGCTGCTTTCGGCGAGAGGTGAAGCTGCGCGCGCTCCGTCAGTCTCGCCTGTATGCGATGCGTGCGGACGCCGGTGACCCCTGCTCGTGCATCGGTTTCGACCTCTTGCCAGTTTGATTAACCTCTTCCGCCCACCCTCTCCTTCAAGCGGGCACTCGGCAAGCGCGCCGTACTCGCGATGCACTGCACGAGCGCCCGCTCCTCGTATGCGGCACGGGCGGTGTGCGTTGCTGGCCGCCGAAGACATCGAGTGACGGACACAATCTTGCCCCGTCATCGCGCGCACACCGCCGCCGCGGAAGCTTGATCGAAGCCTTACACGCGGGACTCGAGATGCTTCGGAGTTTGTCTTGCCAGTGGCTGCGCAGAACCTTTCGTTGCCCGTATCATCAATCTCTCTCTCTGTCTCTCTCAGATGGGCAGGCCGTCAAAAAGAGGATGGCCCGTAGAGATATTGCGCGTATGTTGTGTTGTTGCATGTGCATTTTGCCACCGGTTTCGTTTGTGCGGCTCTTACGGCGTGCTCGCTCGCTCCCGCGGGTTTGACGCAACAGCACGCGCACGGCCAGCTGTCACGTGCTTGAAGCAGCTTTTGAAGTGGGCACTCGGTGACGTATATGCACGCTATACTGTATACGTGAAGCGAGTTCACGAAGTAAAAGAAAGATTCGGAAGGTCATTTGATTCGAGCGCGCTTGCATCAGGTACAACCAGCGTCATTTAAACGAGGCCGCAGAATCGTGCTCGAGACGAACTTCCGCGAGGAAAGGAAGTTTTCCTCCAACTCACCGCCTATCGATCGCTCGCCAGTAGCAGGCCCCCCTTACGATGTGCGATGACGCTGTCTCACCTATTGCGAAAGTTTATTGTATGGAAACCTCTCTTCATCGGCTCGCATATTCAGTTTTTCCGGAAAAGTTGTCGAGCGCAGCTTATTTTTGGCGCAAGGCTATATGGGCAAGATGTGCATATGTTTCACCCATTTTGGAAAACAAAACGCGATGCATTATGAAAGCGTCGCGTTCCCGGTAACCCACTATCCGCTTGCGCATACACTGCGTAAGCGATAAATCTTGCACTCTCATCTTGTTCGTGTATGACAGACATCCGATAACAATGCTAAAATTAGCGGGCAGCTGCATGTTAGGCATCGGGCAATGTATAATCAGCTCGGATATTTCAAATATTTAGGATACACTTTTCTTTATTTTCTTAGTTATGTATTTTTGAAGCAGAGAAACGCTGTTAAGCAGGAAACTGCCGCCACGCCTTTTCTTTTTTCTTTTTTTTTTCATCAAATGCAGAGGATAATAGCTCAGCGTTTCACTTCGTGACTTCCTTGCACGCGAGCATGCATAGGTTACTGTTCCAATAAAACCCCACAATAGTCTGAAAAACAGACAGAAAAAAAGGTAGCAGTTAAAAAAAAAGTTGTTAAGCGCTGTTTCCTGTCTGCTCTGTCGTCCTGCGTGCCCTTCTGCACTAAACCCTCAGCAAAAACAAAAACAAAAAAAGTTTCGCGCAGTCGCAACCATATGCCCCTATACGTTACTTCGTCCGGACATCCCACATTTACTCCCGGATGAAGGAAAAATGGCACTGCACTCAACCTGCCTCCTCCTCTAAACCGACGGGGCATGAAACTGCTCCTCCAACGCGAACCTACAGACTGACACAGCAAATCGCTTAGTGCACGCAACAACGAGGCCGCGGCTAAATCTCCACTTGGTATTAGGAAAACGCTCAGTTAAAAGCCACCTGAAGTCATTGACCGAATGTACAAGTCCTCGAGCGCAGAGATTCAACACCGCAAGCTCGCACTGGACTCACTTCTGTAGCTTCTCGACAAAACGTGATAGCGGTGCAGTTTCAACGTTCACTCAGCTTGCAAGTTTTATAACACTCATTTTCTCCCCCCGTACAGCCCCGAACGCAGTTGTTTGGAGCGTGGGAACTGTCTGCAGTAGCATCTGTTTGCGTCCTGTAGTGATGGTCAGTGAGTCGAGTCGAGATAGTTTGCTCGCAGATACCGTGAGCTTCAAGCGCTGTAATGAGATTCAGTCAGTTAGTTAGTTAGTTAGTTAGTTAGTTAGTTAGTTAGTTAGTTAGTTAGTTAGTTAGTTGGTTAGTTAGTTAGTTAGTTAGTTAGTTAGTTAGTTAGTTAGTTAGTTAGTTAGTTAGTTAGTTAGTTAGTTAGTTAGTTAGTTAGTTAGTTAGTTAGTTAGTTAGTTAGTTAGTTAGTTAGTTAGTTAGTTAGTTAGTTAGTTAGTTAGTTAGTTAGTTAGTTAGTCAGTCAGTCATGTAGGGTGTCATGGCGCAAAAGCAACTACCGCTATGATGCGCCATGTACAAGATGAGAATATATAATTTGACGAAAGTGCTTCAAGCAACAAAAATTATTACTTTAGAGTTTGTTTAAGGAACCTGTTTCTTCAAGAAACTTTAAAATGTTGCCTAGAGATACAAGTGAGTTTTCATCTAGGATCATGGAGGGATAAAGTGGTGTTAGTGTTTTGTAACGTTCATAAAAATATTTGTCTTTTTTTTCCTCCAGCGCTGGACATGTTATTAAAATGTGATTCATAGTTAGAGTTTCTTGGCATTGATTACAAACCGCTTGTTCTTCATTCTTCAATAAAAAGTTATGTGTAAGATGTATGTGTCCGATACGAACGCGACATAGGATAACTTCCATGAAACGTTCCTGGTGGTATGATGTCTTCCACTCCTGCAGTATGGGCTTTGCTATTTGTAGTTTGTTGTTAACTTGACAGTCCCAATGCTTTTACCACTTTCTGATGATTGCAGCACGGACTAGCCGAACACAGTCCTTGAGTGGAAGATTTATTTCTGTTAGTATTCCATGGGCTTAATTATTAGTATTCCATGGAATTAATTTGCCAGGATTTTCACTTTCGCCAAGAATTCTTAGGATGTCGCCGAGAAGAGGTTCGCACTCCGATTTTCTATGGAGGGAATTAAGTGAACTGAGGGCATCTGTGTAGACCACTGCTTTTTTTATATAATCTCATGTTACTATTTTTTCCAGAGCATTAAGGAGGGCGTATACTTCGGCTGTAAAAACCGAAGCAAACTGTGGCAACCTAGGAACATTTTCCCAGTGTACCGATACGACTGCACTTCCGACATGTTCGTTTGTCTTGGACCCGTCAGCGTAAAACTCGGTGTCCTTATTGTACATTTTTGTAATGCTGAGAAATCTTGTATTATGTGTTCACGCGGTGTTTCTTTATTCTTGTGGTGTGTATGATCGAAATCACAAAAATGTGTACAATCATAGCACAGGGGCAGTCTGTTCTGTTTTTCGGCAACCCTGAGAGCCTCACTCGGAACAAGGTAGTTTCGGCACATTTATTCGAAACGAAGGGTAAGTGGTTACACGCTATGTGATTTGTTGGTATAGTGTATTATGTTCGTAGCGTAAGGTACAGGATTGTGGCATATATGAGTAGGTAGAGCTGTGATTCTGAGTACGTATGAAATTGTGAGGAAGGCTCTTCAGTGTTTTAAACAGGGTTCGTTACTGTCGGTATATAGGCTTACTACTGGTGAGGTCTTGTACGCACCAGTTGCAAAGCCTAGTCCGTGATTGTGTGTGGGATCAAGACGTTTGATGTACGACTGCCTTGCTGACCCCTAAACTATACGGCCATAGTCAAGAATGCTGCGCACGACAGATATGTAAATGCGCAACAGGCATGTTCGGTCGGCGCCCCAATGCTTACGTGATAGGACCTTCAGGATGTTAAGTGCTCTGTTTGCCTTAATTTTTATGCTGTTAGTGTAGGCGATGAAATTTAGTCTATTATAAAAAATTATTCCTAAAAACTTTTTGTCGTGCTTAACTGGTAGTGGGCTCTCATTTAATTTGAGAGCTGGGTCCAGGTGTAACCCCCTGTTTTGTGAAAACACGAGTGCCACAGCTTTTCTTTTTTTTTTGTAGAAAAACGGAGTCCATTTTTATCGGCCCATTGTGTCAACCTGTTTATTGTTATCTGGATTCGACTTTCGCACGTAGACATACCCGAGGCACGGCATGCAACTTGAAGGTCCTCGACGTATAAGAGTACATAATGTAAGACGGTAAAACTGAATTTATGCAGTTCATCTTCACCACGAAAGGCGTAGTACTTAATACGCAACCCTGTGGGACGCCATTTTCATGTACAAAGACACGGAACAATGTCCGGTTTGATAGTAAATCGGCCGAACAGTTTAGCATTCTGCCGCGTATTTCTACTGTTGGTAAATCTTGTAAAATATCATATCCATGTTTATAACCTTTATAGCATGCTATTCCATCTGTCAGCCCCTTTCTTGATTTCGGTGAGCATCTAGTAAGTTATTTACTTCGAGAACCTATGTTAATCTTATATTTATTACGCTTTCATATGATTTTGCCAGGCAATTTGTTAGTGCTATAGGTCTATAGCTGCTGGGAGTATTTGGTGACATTCCGGCTTTCAGGAAGAGCACAATTACTTCGTTTTTCCACTCTGCAGCCATTTTAACGGTTTCCCAGATTTCGTTGAGGAAGCGCAACAAGGCCTCCACCGCTTTCTGGGGAAGGTGAGCCAGCATAGTGTAATGTATTTTGTCAGGACCAGGAGCTGGTCTTCTCACCCGAAGAGATTACTCTATTTCATGGAGCGTTGAACGGGCATTAAATGGTCTGCCTGAACTTCCCGTCATCGGAAGCTTTTTGTTTTTCTGCGGACTGTTTGTGCTTCAGGAAGGTAGGGGTATCGTTTGCTGAGCTAAATATGGTGCAGAAGTGCTGGCCTAATATGTCTGTTTCTTCCTGTAGACTTGTTTACGTGCCTGTAGCTGAGAGTATGGGGATTGTGTAGGAAGCATAATCACCCCTAAACTTGCGAACCTGGTCCCACATTCTCTTTGATGTGGTTGAGGTGTTAATTGATGAAATATAACTTTTCCATTCGTTTTTTCGGCTTGCCTACGGATATACCTTGCTTTCGCTTTCGCTTTTTCGAACGCCACAAGATTATCCTGTATTGGGTACCTTCGAAACATACCCCACGCTTTGTGTTGAAGTTCTTTAGCGTCTGTACACTCGGTCGTTCACCAGGGCTTTAGTTTTTTCCCTTAAATATCAAGTATATTAGAGAATAGCCTCTTCCGCTGCAGCAAGTATGCAAACAATAATCCTTTCATTCGCTTCTTCTGTGCTTAGGTAATCTAAAATCACTTTGTCCAGACTGGCTTTTTCGGTGAAGAGAGGCCAATGTGCTAGATGAAATTACCAACGGGGTGCTCTGGAAGGTAGGGTAGGTAGCGTTAATGTTAGCTTTATGTATGCGGGCATATGGTTACTACCGTAGGGATTAGCTACTACATTTCAATGGAGATCAGTGAATAGAGATGGTTAGCACAGTGCCAAACCGAGAAAACTCATACATAGCTCCTGTAGTTGGGGAGCAGTAGGTTGCCGCACCAATGTTCAAAAGGCACATGTCGTTTAAGATAAAATGCTAAAGTATTTGACCTCTGGTGTCGGTTGCTTTACTACCCCATAACGTGTTATGTGCGTTAAAATCACCCGCTATTAAAAACGTTCAGGTAGCTGGTTTAAAATTAACTATAGATCTCATACGAATGCGAATGCAGTAGAATATATATTGAGAGAGAGAGAGAGAGAAGGGAAGAAGGGAAGAAGGAAAGGCAGGGAGGTTAACCAGACTGAGTCCAGTTCGCTACCCTACACGTGGGGAGGGGAATGGGCAGTGAAAGAGAAAGAGAGAACGTAGATGTAGGATGTCTATAGTCGGGCACTCAAGTCTTCCAACTGTCATGACTGGTGTCATGACTAGCATATACATGTTTTAGCATATGTATATGTCGCATATGTATATTGAACAAATGGTGATGGTTTGTGTGCTGACACGATGAAGTCCACCAGTCATGTTCACCAACTCTTCACACCTCTTGATGCAGGACCGATGGTGCAGGTGATTCCGGTCAGTCGGACGAACGTATATTACCATTACCAGTCTCATAGAAGCCGTTGCTTTCACCGTTTTAGCATATGTATATGTTGCATATGTATATTGAACAAATGGTGATGGTTTGTGTGGTAAAACGATGAAAGCAACGGCTTCTATGTGACTGCTAATGGCAATTTCTCTAGCTGCGATACCGCCCTGCAGAACAATGGCTACACCACATGAAAACTGGTTCGCCTGATTCCGGTCACGCCGTACGACAGTAAAGCCTTCTAAAAAAATTTTATGTTTCCCACCTAGGTTTGTTTTCTGTAAGCACAATGCCACAGGAGATAAGTTACTTGACATGCACTTAATGTCACCTAAGTTGCACAAGAGTGCTCTGCAATTCCAGGGGATAATAAAATACATTTTGAAATTGAAAGGTAAGAAATGGCATTACGAGTGAATAAGAAATAAGAAACATGTTAGGGGACATAGATCTAAAGAAGGCTAATACAAAGGAGGGATAACCATTACGTTATCGCTTTCTTATTTAACGTGGTTATTGGGACATTGTCCTTCCCGCGCTCGAGAGAGCGCCTGTCCTTCACCGTCGATGACACCGAGGTTCTCGGGTCGACCTCCATCGCTCTCCTTGAGGTGCAGGAGGACCGAGAGTTGAGCGCCGAGACACGTGTCTCGGGCCTTGTAGTTCGGTTGATTTTCAGACCCTTAGGGACTGGTGTCTGCAGGGCCTTTGAAGAGGACGGAGCAGCACTGGCTGCTTCTACCATGGGGTCGGGAGCAGGGGCGTAGCCAGGGGGGGGGGGGCTTATGGGGCTTCAGCCCCCCCCCCGAAATTTTTTCGTGCTGTCCATGCACCGCCGACCAAAGCGACCCCCGGCGCCGGAAATCACTCTGGATTTTGTCTAGAATGTCTTTTTGACGCTCGAAAAGACATTTAAACGGGAAGATTGCGAGCTCGGGCTGGATTTCGTGGCAATGCCCATACACCGGCAGTCACATAACGCCAAGCAGTACCATCCGAGCACAAAGTTTCAAGGGCGCTTTGATTGTGAGCGGGCTCGCCGCGGCATCTCACTGAGGCCACGGAATCTACGGAGCGCATGGATATCAATTGCGAAACTTTATCGGTATAAATCTTATAAGCTCTTGATGTGAAACATGCATTGACATTTCCAAAGTTGTGCTTTCAATTTTCAACTGCGGAACTTTGTGGGTTCAATGTTGTTATAAACATTTGACGCCAAAGGTCCGTTGACTTTTTAAAGTCTTACATCGGAACACACAACGAGACAAGCCAAATCAACACACTAGCAGACGAGTTGACAAAGCACGCAGCGAGGTCCAATGAGACGATGCGTTGGGGTGGTTCATTTGTGCCGTCATGTCACATAAAAAAATATCAACATTTTTTTTAAACCTACGCCAGAACATCCATGTCAAGACACTAAAGCCAGCCAAAGTAACTACGTTCTTATTTATTTTTTCTACTTTGACTTTTATTCGCCCAGGACACATTGAGCCCCTTCAATTTTTTTTGTTCTCGCTACCCTACCCGCGGGCTGCAGAGCGAGCCACAGCGCATATGTTTTTCTCGTATGGCCCCCACCACCGTGCGGTGCACTTCGGTGGGCGTTCGGTTTGCTCTGGCCGAGTGGATTTTCACCTGACAGAGTTTTGGAAGCTTTCAGGCTTGCAAACGAAAAAAAAAAAACCATGGTCGCTCGCCGCCATCACTGTGGGGACTCGAAGGATTGCACCGCGTTCCTTGAGCGGAACCTTTCCGGAAAGTCTTGTTTCGCCGGTGTAGGATACTGAGCAGTATGCGTATGGTTCTCAGTGGGCCAAGCGTCTCATGTTTTCTTCGGTATTAATTCCGTAGCCCCATTAAGTGCCCGATGTAGGCATTCGATTCTGGCCAACATAGTTTCCTATGCGTTCTTTTCTTCATTTCGGTGCCTCCGCCCCACAGAAAAAAAAATACATTGTTGCGGTGCAGCGAATAGTCGCATGGTGAAAGTTCGATTTGGGTACTTCTTTTGCGGAAAGTAATGGGCGACGGGACGCTTCAGTTTCCGGATACGTTTATTATATTATTGCGAAAGCAATTATATGGACACTCCAGGCGCATTCCTGCCGTCGCCGTCACCCTCATGTTTCCTATAAAGTCCAAGGGTGATAAAATCGTGACCACGCGCTGCATGCTGTATGTGCGAGTGAAAGCGTAGGAGGGGAGGTGGAATGGTTGAGCCGACGATGGTGGCTCAGTCTTGTGTGCGCAAAGGAGAAAAGCGGAGAGCAAGCGTTCCGCCTTCCGTCGCACGCAATACATCGGGGGGAGTGGATGGAATGGGGGCGGAATCTAGGATTCTGTGAATATGATTGTGCAACATGTTTATTTGCCTTGTTTGACGCATTACATACAGTTACTTTTTCTTACATACATAGACTCATTGGAGAACGGCATGTCTCATTTACAAAAGTGACACGCAGGTGTGAAGATAACTGTTCTTTAATGCTGTCATACACTGGTTTGAATATGGTTGCGTCACATAATGGACACTTCCATTATGTGACGCAAAGTTGAACAGCTTATACGTATACTTAAATATCTTGTTGCGAGGTTTTGTGTATACATGCAGTGAACTTTGTTTCCAGTGACACTTGTTTGTCCTTTATCAAGCCGTATTTTCGCATTTGTATATCCTATTGTATCTGCATTTCTAATGTACGAGGGCGAGTCAAATGAAAGTGCGCCTACCCTAACCGCGCAATAATGGTTCGGTTCATACGGTTCATACTGCGAGGCATGCGCGTAGGAGAACGGCATGTCTCATTTACAAAAGTGACACGCAGGTGTGAAGATAACTGTTCTTTAATGCTGTCATACACTGGTTTGAATATGGTTGCGTCACATAATGGACACTTCAAAAGTTGAACAGCTCGGTGTCGCGAAGTTTTTGACAGCTAAAGGTGTTTCCAAAACAGAAATTAATCGCCGTATGGCTGCCGTTTACGTTGAACACGGCATTTCATTGACCACTGTGAAGCGTTGGAGCAAACGGTTTAAAGGACGTTGTAAAGACATTCGAAGACCGGGCCAAAACAATCGTGCAATCACCCCCCACACAATTTCAAAGGTTCATGAGCTGATGAAACAATAACGGAGGATAAGCATCGATGAACTGGCAGACCGTCTGAACATCAGTCATGGTTTGGTTCACGCCATAATTCATGAGCTTCTCGGTTATCGGCTCTTTGGTGCGCAATGGATCCCCATGATTTTGATCCATCGCGAGAAGACGGAGAAGTTTCGCGCTGCCTTGACTCATCTGATCGGGTATCACAATGAGGATGAAGACTTCTTGTTTGCATTTGTGATCGGGGACGAACCTTGGTGCCACTACTACGAGCCTAAAACACGACGGCAAAGCTTACAGTGGAAACATTCGAATTTACCACGCCCAAAGAACGCAAAGGCCATCATTTTCGCTGGAAAGGTGTTGTTGACTTTTTCGGTCGTCAGGGTCCATTACTGATAGAATTTGCTAAATCTTGAGAGGCTATCAATTGTTTCCGATATTGTGAAACGCCAGAACGGCAGTGTGTCGCAATCAAGAACGAACAACGTGGAAAATTGACGAATGGGGTCATCTTGTTCCACGACAATATCTGTCCCCACGTCGCTTATGTGGTTAATACAAAACTGGCAAAGTTCAAGTGGGAAACGCTGCAGCATCCGCCATACAGCTCAGACCTGTCACCTTGCGACTACTTTGGGGCAACCGAAAAAAACAGCTCAAGGGAACCAGATACAGACTTTTTGAAGCAGCAACCCAAGGAGCTTTATAAGACGGGAATCACGCGACTCGTTAGTCAATGGGACAAATGTCTAAATTCTCATGAAGACTACTTTTAAATAAAGTACAATGGCTCACATTCATTTTACTTGCCCTCGTATATCTTGCAGAATTCCTGCTTTTTATACGTGCCCTCTGTTGCCACTATGATTTCGGTGCAATTACTCACGGTACACGACCGGTGACAGCTGCTCCTGCGTAATACATTAAAACAAATTACAGCGTCATTGAGATTTTTCACTGGCCATTGCATATATACAAGAATGTAAGCACGGTTCTTGAATGACAAAGTTTCGTTAACACATTTGTCCTCAACTTGTTCAGCTCATTGTCTTTTAATTTTTCATATCAGTGGCATGCACTGCTTTCCTGGTTCGAACTGATATAGTTCTAAAGTTCGTGTGATATTTTCTTTACTCAAATAGACAAAAATATGGAAGCATTGATATCAGTTATTTTGGGCAAAATGTTTGGCACATATGAGTATATTCTTTTATGAAAAAATAGATATTTTATTGTTTTGACTGTGCGTAGCGTTCAAAAATTCGTTTGCAGCATCTTTGACAATGACAATGCAGTTATTATTCATGGATTTGACCCCTTGACAAATAGTTTAAGAAGAAGCTTTATCTCGGGCCCAATCCGACGCGGCCTATTCAAATATTTGTAAAACGCAGAAACGCTTTTCTTAGATAATCCTGCTAATCGCTTTTGTTGAAATTCGTTGCATTTGAGTGAGAAAGCAAAATCCTAGTTCTGTTGGAAACACAACTTCGATTTAGGGCCTGAATTTTGTTTAAAATATTTTGAAAAATTCGAAAGTTTGAAAAAATAGAAGCACGGCGTTTACAAACTAATAGCTATGCATGAAGAACAGACATTGTGGTTCTGTAAACGGCATCTATTTTAACAGTCAAAGCGGACAAGTTTGCTATGTCAATTTGTATCTTACGTGAATTGGTTACGTGGTGTACAAGGGTTCTGCACAAGCCGTATTTCCACAATACAAAATTTTTTTTAGATTCATGCGTAACGTATTCATTTTGTCCGCTGTAGATGTACTATTAGATGCAATTCACAGAATTTTGATATCATTTTTCATTGTTGAGTCACGGAGTTTTAAACTTGATAGTTTCGTTTTCTGAATATTTTCGAGTTGGCCAATTTTTAATGCTTAATTGACCACCTAAATGAAAAATTCGAAACCAGTAGTCACTAGAATTAAACTTTTCCTTTTATATGCAACCAACCTCCTCAAATTTGGTGAAGTGGTTGCAGGGAAAAACGAATTCCCCTTCTACATGTATTTAAATATGAGCACCCGAGCTAAAGCTTCCTCGGATAAAAATTTTTGGCCACGCCACTGGCCCCATATATATATACACACACACACACACACACACATATATATATATATATATATATATATATATATATATATATATATATATATATATATATATATATATATATATATATATATATATATGCGGCCAGTGGCGTAGCCCCCCCCCGAAAATAAATTCCTGGCTACGCCACTGGTCGGGAGGGGTCATTGCGGGACCACTATGTGTGGGCTCGGAGGACTCCTGAGGCCTCTGTGACACTGCCCCCAACTGCGTCACATCGGCATAACTTCTCGAAAAGTATGACAATCGTTTTCTTGCTTCAAAGAACGAGATTGTTTTCTTTCCCAGTTATTGCGTTTACTTCTTTTTTTTTCCACCAAGGCAAAATCGCGAGTAAGCTGGATGGTCTCCTTTACAGTTAAGACAATGTGGGAAAGAAGTGCAATTGTCAGATTGGTGATCATTGGAGCTGCCTTTAGCACAAATTGTTTGTACTCGGCACGCCTGTGAAGCATGTCCAAGCCTCTGATATTTTAAACATTGTCTGGGGTTCGCGATATATGGTTTGATGTTTACTTTTATGTACCCTGCATCTAGCGAGGTAGGCATTACGATTGTTCCAAAGGTAAGTATGACATTGTCATACATTGACATGTCAAATTGTCGTTTCTGCGGATGACAATTCTCTGTACTTTGGTCACGTTTTGTTTCTGGAAACCCTCAAGCACTTGCTCGTCGCTCAGCTGGGCCAAGAAAGTCCTCCTCTAATATCCCACCCCTGCTTGTGTTTAGTGTTCTGTGGGCTGAAATTGTTACTGTCGCGTCGCCAATACTGGTAAGCTCCGAGAGCTTTTGTGCTTTATCTTTGTCATTTAGTTCTAGGAGGAGGTCCCCGCTAGACATTTTTGAGGCTTTGTATGTCGGTCCGATTTTCTCTTTCAGGCACTCGGCCACCAGGAATGAAGAGAGCATTCTTAATGGTATGTTGTTTTCGCTGTAGACTACATAGTACTTGGGAAATGATGGATCGTTGCTCCGAAAGGAGAACTGGAACAGTGTTTCGGTGCGGCATCTTTACAGATGCCGATCATAGACAACAGAAGTTTGCACTTCCATGAGAAAAATGTGTATGTTCGGCAACAGCGCCGACCGTCCACCACGGAGCCCAACGAAGGGGCGCGGCAGAGCTTGCATACAAGTCTGTACGACGCCAGTCGTACGCCGCGTATACCCAAATATGGTGTACCCAAGGTAGGATAGCCACGCAGGGTTAACCCTTGCCGCCAACGAGAAAGGAAGTAATTGGAAGAGCGAAGACACAGGAAACGCGCGCGCGCGCGAGAGAGAGAGAGAGAGAGAGAGAGAGAGAGAGGCGACTGCTGTTTTCCTGCAGGTGAGTCAGTCTGTAACTGCCGTCTATGTGAAGCAGAGGCCAAAGAGGTGTATTGCCTCCGCGGGGGCTGCACTAAAGGTTCGAACACCCAGCATCGACTCAACCGCCAGGAGCCCCCTTCCACAGACACGGCTACACGCGGGAGGGTCCAACCCTGATGTGCTTGGGTACGTGGTGTCGCAACACACCAAACGCCTGCTGACGCAGACGCCCCTGCGGGGCAATAATGAGCTTCAACATGTTTCCATAGCGTCCTTTCGTGTGAATGCGAATACCTAATTATATTGCTCTGCAAAATTTTCCTCTGGGAGCAAGTCGGACATTTGAAGAACCCACGCACAAAATATGTTCTGTACTTCTTTGCTGTACGACTGTACTTTCCAGCGATAAAAATCTCATGACAGTCGTCCTCACGTTTTACGATCTATTCGTTTCTTGTTTTCTTCTCTTGAACAGTTTTCTCGAACCGATAAAAAAATGTAAACGATCCGCCGAACGCGTACTATAGCTCAGGGTCGACCGAGGCGGTTAACGCACCGCAGTTTATGCGTCCGCGCCCCCAAGGTTATTCTGGCACATTACGCGATGGTCTCACGTAACACACACACACACTGAGTGACGCAAATCCACGCGCGCGTTATTCACTCGAACCGAGCGCTTACTCCTATGCATGCGCCGTCCTCGTCACGTACTCGATGCGCCTTTATGCATTCCGCCACAATGTTCTTTCAGGGCAGAGCTCGCGCAGCGTGCGGAGTCTTTCACGCAGGGCGAGCGATCTCCGCGAATTCGACTGGTGCGACCCGAACAGCGAGCGCGTTGCTGCACTCGCCACTGCACGCCCCCCCCCCCCCCCCCCCCCCGCTCTTCGCGACACCGGTCCACGCTGTCGAGCTGTCGTGTGCGACGCCCGACTCAGTGCAGGAAAGCCGCCACCGCCCCGTCGCATCCGTTGCCGGCACGATGCGACGTTTCCGCAGTGTTGGGCAATGCGCTGTGCCATACAGGCTGCGACGGTGTCCATAGAGGCTCTCGGCTGTGTGTGTTTGCTCTCTCACCCTGCACCTAGCAGCTTTTCTCCCCTGCTTTTGTTTTCGTGAACTTCGATTTTCTTTCGTGAAACATGCATGCCCGAGCGTCTTACTTTCTTTCTTTCTTGCAATTGTTTCCATCCATTGTTCAAATCAGATGCGGAATTCTCCATCAATAAATGCATTGGCCGTTGCCCCAAATGTCCCGAATGGCGCGCATATGCTCGCGGACAAGGTTCCTTCGCTTTGTGAGTCGCAAACCGTTGTCACCGCTTTCCATATCGTTCAAATATAGTGCCGACATCTCCTTACTTATCGATATATTAAAAAAAATCTTTTTTCGTGTGGTTGGAGCAGTGCTCTTCCTTATAGCTTAGCGCATATAGGTGGGCCAAGTTTTTCGCAGCGAGTGGCGATCACATTGACAACTGACGACGAGTGGCACTGAGTCCTGAAGCTTCAACAAAGACTCAGTAAACCCTCTTGAAAACCCACAAGCTGGTCTTTCTGCAATGCGCAGCTGCCCTCGGTATCGTTAAAGTGATGTGGGCAGTTTGCGCATCGATTATTTTCTTTCTTGCGTTGCACGTGATTAGCATGAATGCACGAGAACAAGAACAGTGAGCATCCAACGAACTTATGTCATTAGCAACTTTCCTGCCGCCGTAGCTTGGGCAGTGGTGCATTGCGAAAAAACTAGCTTGCCAGTTTTCAAAAGAGCACCTATACTTAGCACTGCATCTCGTTTTGTTTAGCTTGCTTCAAGAGACACCTATCTCGCTTCCTTAAGTTGTAATCTTCCTCCCTGTCAGTTGGTAAGTGCTGCCCTGTGGTGTTCTACGTCCCAAAGTTAGACAGCACATGATGAGCGAGAAGAAGGGAATCCGAGGGGCTCGACATTTTATTACACCACAGGTGTTTGTACACACAGACGTTTGTATGCAGGCGCACCACAGGTTTTACACCTCAATTGTTTTTAAAAACACCCTTTTATTTTTGTCACGCTCTTCTTTCCGTCTTTACTTCCCCTACCCCTAGGGCGGGGGGGGGGGGGGTAGCAAACCGGAAGTTTTAACTCTGGTTAACCTCCCTGCCTTTCTCTCATTTGCATCTCTCTCTCTCTCTCTCACAAACACTACAGGTGATAATCTTGAATACTAATACCTGTGGTATTAGTATTCGAGATTAGCCCTTGGAGTTTTAACCAGTGCCACTCACGGCCAAGGTGGCCGATGCGCCCTTTTAACAGCAGGCGTGGAGTAGTACGAGAACTTTAGAAGCAGAGAGCTAGCCAATAAACCCTCGTGTGCTATCCTATGACATCAAATCTGTCATATTCGAGGGCTCAATTTCTTATCAGTCGCAACCATGCGAAGTGGCGGAGAACGAACTCAAAGAAACTACAGGGGATGTTAATTGTTACGTGGATTATGAGGCACACCGTAACGTAGGCCACCGGATTGCCTTCAACCTCCTCGTGTTTTCTCATCATCATCATCATCATCATCATCATAAGCCTAGTTACGCCCACTGTAGGGCAAAGGCCTCTCCCATACTTCTCCAACAACCCCGGTCATGTACTAATTGTGGCCATGTCGTCCCTGCAAACTTCTTAATCTCATCCGCCCACCTAACTTTCTGCCGCCCCCTGCTACGCTTCCCTTCCCTTGGAATCCAGTCCGTAACCCTTAATGACCATCGGTTATCTTCCCTCCTCATTACATGTCCTGCCCATGCCCCCATTTCCTTTTCTTGATTTCAACTAAGATGTCATTCACTCGCGTTTTTTTCCTCGCCCAATCTGCTCTTTTCTTATCCCTTAGCGTTACACCCATCATTCTTCTTTCCATAGCTCGTTGCGTCATCCTCAATTTGAGCAGAACCCTTTTCGTAAGCCTCCAGGTTTCTGCCCCGTAGGTGAGTACTGGTAAGTCACAGCTATTATACACTTTTCTCTTGAGGGATAATGGCAACCTGCTGTTCATGATCTGAGAATGCCTGCCAAACGCACCCCAGCCCATTTTTATTCTTCTGATTATTTCCGTCTCATGATCCCGATCCGCCATCACTACCTGCCCTAAGTAGATGTATTCCCTTACCACTTCCAGTGTCCCGCTACCTATTGTAAATTGTTGTTCTCTTCCGAGACTGTTAAACATTGCTTTAGTTTTCTGCAGAATAATTTTTAGACCCACTCTTCTGCTTTGCCTCTCCAGGTCAGTGAGCGTGCATTGCAATTGGTCCCCTGAGTTACTAAGCAAAGCAATATCATCAGCGAATCGAAAGTTACTAAGGTATTCTCCATTAACTTTTATCCCCAATTCTTCCCAATCCAGGTCTCTGAATACCTCCTGTAAACACGCTGTGAATAGCATTGGAGAGATCGTATCTCCCTGCCTGACGCCTTTCTTTATTGAGATTTTGTTGCTTTCTTTATGGAGGGCTACGGTGGCTGTGGATCCGCTATAGATATCTTTCAGTATTTTTACATACGGCTCGTCTACACCCTGATTGCGTAATCCCTGTTTTCTAATGCGCAGTGAATTCTCGGTACAAGAGCGCTTTTTGCATTAAGCTGGTCTTCCGCGCGTCTTTTCTCTCGTTCACAAGCGCCAAACAAAAGATCAGATCTTCTCTAGAACACACGCGTGGCATGAGCATGGTGAATAAAATCGTACGCGTTGAAAATCAAAAATTGGCTCCCCACATATTGTTCAAAAGCGTTAGCAAAAACACTGGAGTTTGAGACTAATTTCACGTGGCTGCATTGATTATTATTATTATTATTATTATTATTATTATTATTATTATTATTATTATTATTATTATTATTATTATTATTATTATTATTATTATTATTATTATTATTATTATTATTATTATTATTATTATTATTATGACGATGGTGGTGGTGGTGGTGGTGGTGGTGGTGGTGGTGGTGGTGGTGGTGATGATGATGATGATGATGATGATGATGCATAGGTATTTATGGCGCAAGGACCAATGATGGCCAAATAGAGCCGTGATGTGGCTCCATTCTGACTACTGGTTGTCCTCCTCGCTAAGGAACGCTGGTCTGGTTTCCGAGAACGGGAAATGCATGTGTAGATGAAAACTGTCCAGTTCCGCAAGACCCAGTTGAGTATTACACGTACTAGGTTGGAGCAGACAAGCGACACTCTCGCCAAGCGACCGGTCAGCAGCGAACATAGACGAGGGATCCGCCGCGCTTGGCTCGCGAGCAGCATTTTAGACTCGCGCGTAGTCTTGTTTCGTCGTTTCTCCTGTTAGTTGGTCGTTTTGCCCTCTGCTGCCTCTTCTAATGTTTTCTTTAACCTTCAAGTATTTGTAAGTGCGTGCGAGAGATAACGCGTCCCGTTTATTCATATTGTTCGTTCTTTCAACACACACACTCTCATTTTCCTTCACATGAAATCGAGTAAAGGCAAGCATGCCGCTCGTAACTGTTTAGTTTCGACACTGTTAAAGCTGCCCTGTGCCTATACACACCTGCCTACGCTGGGGAATTGCGCGATGCTCGACACCGTGTCGAATGCGCAGCGCGGAAACTTATAAGCAGCCCGCAAGAGTTCGCGACAAACCGGGTCGCAGAGTCCCAGCGGCGCCTCCAATTTGTCACCGCCGCGCGCAAGCCGTCGGCCCTCCCTTCGCCGACAATCGCCTCGTTCACTTGTTACCCATATATTTTTGCTGCAACCACACGACGGGGGCAAACAACTTGCGCGCGTATACGTGCGAATACGCGGGAAGGTATTGAGACACGTCAAGAGGCGTGCTCGTTTGACGGGACGCCGCAGACAGACGGTCGCAGGAGCGCAATGATGCAAACTAACGCGAATCACTCTTGCGTACAGGCCGTTATCACTTCTTTTCTTCTGCGCTGCATATCGGTGTCGAGACCCGAGCAATGGCCGGTTTATTGGAGAGGTGTGGGGCCAGTGTCAGCGATGAAGAACCTTGGAAAGCGTGGTGTCGCTGGGCAGCTGAAGAGGATTCCTGTCTGCGGTAGGTAGCAGGCGAAATCGGTGAGGCAGAAGCAAGTTGTTGACAACGTTGCCACCTGACCCCCTAGTTAACCCATGCCTGCGCGAGGTTCCTGAACGAAGAACAGGGTGTAGGAGCGATAGACTGGAAAACGACAGAAGCCACGTCGACACGCGTTGAAAGAGGCAAGCGTGCATTTACAAAAACAAGTGCGAATTTGTCCCAATACGCGGAAGACCACTGCTTTCACTGCAATATAATTTATTACAAAAGAACATTCGTGTCCAGATAAGAGCAATACGCTTATCGGCGGGTCGAACAGTCATGAGAACTGATCGCATACAAAAATGACCACGTCAAAATAACTGAACAGATGATAGAACGCAAAAGTAGCAAAAAAAGAACAAGAAAAGCAATGATAGCGGCAAGAATAAGTCACGCTTTTGAACTAACGTTTCTTCTCCAATTATGAGGAGAAATCGAGCAGTTCGAAGAAACACTGCTTGAGCACAAGTCCGTGGCATTAGTTATGCAGCTCTACAGCCTACTGGAATTTTTTCATCCGGACCTCTGGATTAAATCCGCGATCTCGAAATTAGCAGCGCAACGTACGTCAAACCTGTGGTCTCGACACTGATTGCGTCATACAGCGGAACTCTCACTTCGGAGAACTTATTGAAATGCACGGCCACCAAGCACACGGCAAAAGCGCGCGCTAATTGCTTTTGAAACATTTGTACGAAAAATTTACATGTTGGGTTGTATTATTCGCATACGCGCATGCACCTCAACCATTCGAAGCTCTTCGAAGCTATTCAAAGCTCAAGTCTGCACGCGTAAGCCTGTCCATGCCGTACCAACTTTTTCTTCACACTGTTGCACGGAACTATATACATAGATGTTTCGTTCTCGTATAAATGCTTCAACATTTTAATAGTCTTTATTTGCATCGTTGCTGTATACCGGGTGCTCAAACGTAAGCTTTGTGGTTTTCTTAAATTAGGCACTGCGAAACATGCGAAGACCGCCTGTGCAAATAAGTTATGTGGCCAGGGAGGCACAGAGTGAGATTATAATTAGCGCTGTCACCATCCCAATTATCTAAAATTCAATATTTACCTTTTTGTTGACTGCGGTAACTGGGTATGTTCGTATTGAAAAGTTAGATGCAGTCGTGTTTCTACACAGTATCAGTTGGAAGGCTTCTTCTGGCGTGTCTGTGCTCCGAGATATCTGACTCCAAATATTAATTGTCGTTCGCATGGTTACGCATGCAACAGAGTGAGGATCGGCTCAAAGCTCCTCCCTGACATGACGCGGCTGTGTTGTGTGGCGTTTAGTCTGACGTAAGCATAAGCAAAGATGATAAGTGTTGCCCTTCCCCTTTCGGCACTGGTATAATGCAATGGTTGTATACTTTTCTTTTCAATGACAGGGGTAAGCTCCCAGTCATGATTTGGTAATCCCTCCCGTGTGCACTCCAGCATATTTTTATTCTGTAAATTTCCTTCTCATGATCAGGGTCGCCTGTGAGTAAATAACCTAAATAACCTACTCTTGTATAGACTCTATAGAGGCTGACTGGCGATCATGAATTCTTGTTCCCTTGCCAGACTACTGAACATTACCTTTGTCTTCTGCGTATTAATCTTCAACCCCAATCTTACACTTTCTCGGTTAAGGTCCTGAATCATTTGTTGTAATTCGTCCTTAGCGTTGATGAACAGGACAATGTGATCTGCAAACCGAAGGTAGCTGAGATATTCGTCGTTGATCCTCACTCCTAAGCCTTTCCAGTCTAATAGATTGAATAATTCTAACCATGCAGTGAATAGCATTGGAGAGATTGTGTCTACTTGTCTGACGCCTTTCTTTACAGATACTTTTCTACTTTTCTTGTGGATGAACAAGGTAGTTGTGGAATCTTTGTCGATGTTTCCCAAGATATTCACGTATGTCTCCTGTACTCCTTGATTACGCAATGTATCTATGACTGCTGGTATATCTACTGAATCAACTGCCTTTTCATAATCTAACAAACCCATATATAGAGAGGTTGATCGTACTCCTTAGGCTTCTCCATTCCCTGATTGAGGACATTGATGTGACCCTTTGTAGAGTATCCCTTCCTTATCTTGGTGAACATTTTATACAATACTGAAAGAAAGCTAACGGGCCTATATTTCTTCAATTCTTTAAAGTCTCGCTTCTTATGGATTAATATACTGTTGGCATTCTTCTCGCTCTCTGGAACCCTTGAAGCATATATATATATATATAATGATGAAAGACGGGGATAGCGAAGACAGCGCGGAGGAGAGTGCAGCGGAACAATTAGACGGAAAGCGGAGGTAGAGGGCATGGCGAAAGCGTGAGATGCGTAGTGCCGCGCACGACGGGCTTTGCGGTGACGATGGCTACCAGATGGCGCCAGAGTAGCGCACGTCGTCTGTATAGAAACAAAGCGCTGCATGAGCGGAGGATCGCGGCGGCTGCTGTGAATCGCGCCACAAGGCAACGCGACACACTTCGTTCCGTTTGCAACGTGTCGGACGAGACAGATTGTCCGCGCCAGCCAATATACCGCGAAATGGAAACACGTGTACAGATGCACTCAAATTTCGCATTAGCGAGCATATCGTAATTGTGGGTGAGTCCTTTTCAGCAAAAAATACCCCACGTAAGCTTTGTGCTGTAGTGGATGGAATGATTGAATGCGTTGCACAAAAACAGGGGTGGAATGTAAAACACCAAAACAAAATGGTCATGTTGTAGCAAAGATGTCATCTACAGCATTCTACATTCTTGTGGAAGGCGTTATATTAGCCAGACTGATCGCTTCCTATCGTCTCGCGAACCACATGGCCTCCCTGAAGGACCAGCCATGATTAAATTTATCTGCGACTGCACTCCAAGCTTTTCAGGCACGGAAGTGCTGTCTAAGTACAAAAATAGGACAGCGCGTGAGATTGCTGAATTTTTCATGCACAGGTCTGGTGAAGAGGGCCTCGTGATTCCGTCTGTTGCACTGAACAGCATAGAAATCGATTACTTCGATAAGCATTCTGTATAGTTCATTGGCGCCTTTTTTGTCGCTTGTAGCCTAGCGGTCTCCTTGTTCTCGTGCTTCCAATAAAAATCTCTGTTAATCAGCTAGCGCTGCGTCCGTCTAGTCCTCTGTTACTTCGCATTGTTTTCACAGATATGGAATACTAACATACCCACCGTATGGTTCTCTTAAATAATCTAAATCTGTGTCCGCTAAAATGTCTGCTTAGAAGATGTTCGCCTTTAGATGCAAGTGACTCGCTTTTCACGGCCCACGTGGTTTTTTTCATCGTAATTGGTCGCGTATTGCAATATTTCAGATTGTTCGATAACTTTCTCCTTTCTACGGCGTATTTCGGACACTCAAAGACGATGCGGCAGCCGTCTCCAATTTTATCGACAGAGTAGCACTCAGGAAAAGTCGAGCGGCGTATCCTGTACGGAAAACTATTTCAATAGGTCCCTTCCGCTCGAAGTCTCTGAATTAATGCCTCCCATGTGCCGCAGGAGATTCGCCGTTATGTTGAATTTCCTATGCGGGTCAATTTCGTACAACAACGAATGCCCCGCCGTGTCACCGTCAAGCCACTTCTCCACAGAACAGTGAAAATGCACTTGTTTTACAAAATTCAGGATGTCTAACTTAGACGGAGGGATCGCACAATGATTTCCTTTTCGTTATTTCAGGGCTTTCCATCGGCGTGCATTTAATCAGACATGTTCGGCCACCCACTGGAGTACAGTATTATGGCCCCCCCGCTGATGCATCTTCCATCAATATTGCAATGCAATGATTTCCATTTTTAAGGGTTGCCCGTGTATTCATAATGATATGAAACGGCGATTCGCTGCCAGTACAAACGACCCATCGTCTAACTTCTGTTCTTTCCCCGATGCAGCTAGCGAACATTTTCGTTTGATGCCTAAAACTAGACGCAAATGTGTCGTCGCTGAAACGTGAAAAAAAAGAAAGGAACACGTGAGCGTGTTATATAAGGGCGTTTGCAGTATACTTTCGTCCTCAGCAACGAGTGAGTGAACATCAAGGAAGCGGTGGCGCCAAGTCCGGGGCGCTCCGCGTGCCCACTCACTCACGTATACGCACGCGGAAATAAGCCCCTTGCTGTCATTACGGCACCGACAGCAGCACTCTTGAGTGCGCGCGCCTTCATGCGGCTCAAGAAGGCAATGTCCGCGATCTCATATAGACAAAACAAAGCACGCGCGCCTGTATAAATGCTCTAGCAACTATACCGCAGTAATGTTGCACTACAGCACCGGCACAGCTATTAGAGTCTCGCGGAGGATGACGCCGACAATTTCCGTATGGTTACGTGCACAGATTGAGCCCGCACCCCTCCCAAATGTCAAGTGCGCGTGCGCGTGAAAATGATGCCCTGTGTGTGTGTGTGTGCGTTTGTGTGCGCGCTCGCACGCATTACAGATGCGAATGATCTCGCGTCGGTCAAGCGCAGGGTGAGAGTCAAGTAATGTGAGCGGACACAGGAA
The DNA here is from genome assembly GCF_038994185.2 of Dermacentor albipictus. Classification (NCBI taxonomy): domain Eukaryota; kingdom Metazoa; phylum Arthropoda; class Arachnida; order Ixodida; family Ixodidae; genus Dermacentor; species Dermacentor albipictus. The sequence continues at coordinate 102,988,830 of NC_091825.1, read as the reverse complement.
GAGACGAGGGGAAGGGAAAGGTTATATCAGCGCTCTATACGCGGAAGTTCGCTCTCCAAGAAACACGCATATATATACTCGTTGTTATGTACATGGCGGGCATGTGGTGTACGTGCGTATACGTGCGCGCGCGCGCTCGCGTTTATGTCAGACAGGACGTGCAACAAGGTCACAGTCGAGGAAGCGTTAAAAGGCGCGTAATTCTGGGCAGTGGGCGGTTCTTTGCACATGGCGCCCACTGATTCGGTGAAGAGAGAGAGAGACGTGGCTTGATGAGAGCGAAGGAAATTGGAGCTCTGTCTGTATAACGGGGGAGACGTACGGCACGCAAGCGCCCTACACGCCTCTCACTGCTAACTGTCCCACTGCTTTCCCTGCAGAGATTATTTTTTTCCGAACGCCATTGCGGCAGCCTCCTCAGACGGCTTATATGTGTTTTTTTCATTTGAGTGTGCCCGTAAAATTTAGGAGCTTGCTGCCCATTGATCGCCCTTTTATACACAGTGCCATATTTAGAACACCTCATCGTCGTCACGGCAATAATAATAATAATAATATTTGGGGTTTTACGTGCCAAAACCACTTTCTGATTATGAGGCACGCCGTAGTGGAGGACTCCGGAAATTTTGACCACCTGGGGTTCTTTAACGTGCACCTAAATCTAAGCACACGGGTGTTTTCGCATTTCGCCCCCATCGAAATGCGACCGCCGTGGCCGGGATTCGATCCCGCGACCTCGTGCTCAGCAGCTCAACACCATAGCCACTGAGCAACCACGGCGGGTGTCGTCACGGCAAAGCGTAGGGGAATGGTGTGCGTTGGAGTTCCAAGGACAACGAAGCGCTATCGGCTGTGCGCATGGCTGTACTTTGTACCATGGCCTCCTTTATTTTTTTTTTTGTGCCTGCCGAACGCACCCTCCGCGGCAGTCGGCGCACTTCGGTTTGTTACGCTACTGAATGCCGAGTGGTGGCGCTAGTCACGTTGGGGTCGTGTGCGTTCGTCTTCCGCGGCTGCACCACGTTGTCGGCCAGTCGCATGCGAGTATTTTGATCATTGTACAGTGGCAATTCAATCTCTTTGGCTCGCACGTGCAAAAAACTAAAGCTTCCTGGTTTGCGTTGTTATGACAGCACTGCTTAGGCACTGCTTCGTGCTTTAGGGACCGAAAATCGGCGACGCTCAACGCATGCTGATCCACCTGTCCCGTTCCACCGGTGAGCCAAGAATTTTGTGATTTTGTGTGTGTTATTTGTAGCCTGCACAAAGTCCTATATCTGTCTGTGGCATACTGTGTGTACAATTCGAATATTTGTGGGCACATTTTCTCAGACTGACAGATCTTAGTTTTGTTATTGCGCTGAGCACGCTCGACGAATTTGTGTGGTTGCATTGAAAATTTTAAGCATGCGACTGTAATATCGAACGCATTGTTAAACCGCTGACCATTGCCTTGCAGGATTTAATGGCATACTGCTGTGTGCCGCTTTGCCGCTCAGATGGGAAAAGCAAGATTCCAGGCATCTCTTTCCATGAGATTCCGGCAGACATGGCGCTACGGGAACAGTGGTTGAGAGCCATACGGAGGGACAACTGGGTGCCGAACACTACTTCGAATTATTCAAGAGTATGTAGCCGGCACTTCAAGGAAACCGACTTTGCGGAGGGCAAGCGGCGCCGTCTCAAGAAAGGTGTAGTGCCCTCCTTGTTTCCGGAATACCCTTCATACATGAAGCCAAGGCAGTTTCAAGAAAGGGATACAGAAAGCATCAAGAAGAGGGCGTTTCCGAAAACCAAAGAAAAGGAACCTGAACCGGCTACAAAACGGCAGAAGTTGCAGGATGGCACAGATGCAGAAATGTCGGAGCACAACTGTCAAGAGGCCAGCCCGTCGGCTTATCCAGAAAGAGATGAACAGGCAAGACCTGAAAACGAAAAGGAATTACAGGAGGCTTCAAATAGCACAGATGCAAAGTTTTCACATCAAGCAACGCAAGTAAACGTTGGAGTATCTAGCCTACTTGCAACTGAAAGAACAAGATGGAAACGCAGAGAAAGGGATCTGAAAAAGCAGGTTGAAAAGCTTCGACATACAGTTGACCAGTACAAAACAGAGCTTGAAAAAATAAAAATTATTGCAATTTTGGTGATCTGCAGTACATTCGCCAGCAGGCTGAAGAGAAGCATATTTCAGCTGTGTTTTTATTGGATCAAATTGTTAACTTTCGCCGAAAAAAGCCAACTTGGACTGAAGACGTAGTGCGCCACTGCATCGTACTACGCCACCTGTCAACAAAAGCTTATGAGCACACAAGGAGGGAAATGCTACTCAAGCTACCTAGCAGAAGCACCCTTCTGAATTACCTTGGGAGCAGCTCGGGCGAGACAGGTGTCAACCACCTAGTGCAAGCAAGACTGAAGGCTGAATTAGAAAAGCTGGATGCACCCCAATCTAGAACCTGCTCACTAATAGTAGATGAGATGCGGATAAAGCCGAAGCTTCAGTATAATAAGCAGCGAGATTGCTTTGTCGGTCAAGTCGACATGGGCATAGCAAGTGCACCTGACAGTGAGCTTGTTTTGGCAAACTCCTTGCTATGCTTTATCATAAATGGGCTCAGCACTACTTATAAGATTCCCGTTTCATACTTTTTTACGAAAGGGCTAAGTGGCTGTCAGCTGTCAAAGTTGCTTCTCTATGTAATGAAAGAAGTAGAAGAAATAGGGTTCCGTATAGTACGCTTGGTGACAGATAACCATAAAGTCAACGTAAGTGCAATGAAAGAGCTCTGCGGTGGGTTTTTGACCTACAGAATTCCCAACCCATGCAATCCCGACCGAGAACTTTTCCTAAGCTTTGACTACTGTCACATAATGAAAAATGTGCGGTCCCAGTTTCTGTCACGAGACCTCGGCAAAGCTGGCGAGGTGTCTTCATCCCACCTAAAGAAACTGTATGAAATGCAGAAAGCATGGATTGTCAAGCCAGTAAGGAATTTGAGCAGGAAACATGTCTATCCAAACAATATTGAGAAAATGAATGTTAAGAGGGCAGTGGAAGTATTCTCTTCAGATGTTACTTCAGCACTCGAAGTTCTCGTGAAGCAAGCTGGCCATAGCTGCCATCCTGCTTTTGCTGGTGCAGGACCGACAATAACCTTTATGAGAAATATATATCGATGGTTCATTTTGCATGACACAAGTAACACCATGCAACATGTCCAGCAATGCTTTCCGGATGTGCGGCACTATGACAGCCCAGATGATGATCGCCTTGAGTGGCTAGAAGTTACGTTTCCCTTGTACATGGAGGAATTGAAGAGAAATACATAATCTCCTCGTGGATTCCTTACGACTGAAACATATGAAGCGCTGCTGCTCACGACATACTCCACTGTTCATTGTGTCCGCTTCCTTCTCACGAGAGAAAATTTCGGTTTTGTGTTAACAAGGAAGTTTAGCAGTGACCCCATCGAGTCATTGTTTGGGACACTCAGGCGGTCGGTCGGTTGCAATGACCAGTTGGATGTCCGTTCTGCAATCTCGGGGCTAGAAAAAGTTTTGAAGACGGGCATCGCAGCTGTGTCGCAGGACAGTAACGTTCTTTGCGCTGAAGAGCCTGGACCATCTAAGGGGGTTTTACTTGAAACTCCACAGGTGTCGAAGAGCTCAGCTGAGCTTCCAAAGCAAGCTGTAAATGTACTGGAAGATCTCAGGCGGCCAAATGTGGCAAAGTTTGCAACACTGCAAGTGTCAGCAACGGTTTATGTTGGCGGATATATTGCCCGTGTAGTTAAAGAGCATATTGAATGTGACAGCTGCAGTGCAATCGTCACCAAGCCTTTGACTAAACAGCCACTTCAGATGTTTACTTTTCACCAGGACAGAGGTGGATTGTTATACCCTTCAGACAACCTGCTCCACGTCCTAGAGACCCTGCGGATATTTGTCCAGACAGCACTTCAAAAATGCCCAACGCTTCACAAACCTCTGCAAACGCTCTTAGATGCAGCTGTACCAGCTGTTTCTAAGTCTGGCTTTCTTCATTGCCCCAACACCCAGCACCACCATGATGTAGCTAAGTTGGTGTGCTCAAGATTTATAAAGCCACTACTAGTGAACTATGCCTTTGCTGCCACTGACAAGAGTGACATCTACAAAACTTTCTTCCAGAAGCCAGTGTCGAGAAAATATGTCAAGTTGTGAACTGCTGATGCTTCACTCTGTTTCCTTTCCATGCTGGGAATAATTTTATTTCTTGTTTTGCTTAGAAATAAAAAGTTTGGTTTTTCTGTCTGACGTGCTTGCAGTGCTTAGGTACCAAAAATGATGCTCACGATCCTGACAAGATGAGCACACGTTCCTGACAAGAAGCAGCCAGCTTGAAACATGAATTA
>NC_091825.1:101736933-101851933 GCF_038994185.2 Dermacentor albipictus | reverse complement strand
TCTTCTAGATGTCCTCACTCTAAACTCAAAAAGTAGATCATACTGTGCTCCTCGTATTACACTTTCTACGCGCATATCTGGCCGTACTGGTCCTCCTTAGCAAGTTGCGCATCCACGTCACCGTACAAAGGCATCTTCGTCATCGCTCTTTTTCGCGAGCAGCCACGGATTGGCGCATCCTTTTCCTGCACATCACCGCCGTCACCTGCCTCTCGATGCTTTTAAATGCTGTGAATGATCACTTTTATAGTTGGATGCTTGTAGCAATTGTTCATTCATTTTCCGTATACTTTCCCCCTTCCCCCTCCTTCCCCTCTTCATGTAATACCGCGTTTTAAAACGATCTTTAAGGTAACAAAATGAAATGGAAGTGCAAAAACACCATGTAAAAAGTTCTTACAACGACAACAAAAAAAGGCTCCTCTTCTAAACTAAATAAACGTGCCTATGACATGCAAAGTCATGCGCATAATTACGATCACGTTGCCCGCCACTCTTTTTTTTTTTCTTAAGGAGCAGCACGGATTCTTAAGGAGGAGCAAGGACGGCGGCTATCGTCCGAGACGCCGTTATTGGATAAGCGTAATGTCGGCGCGGCTTATTAAGGTAGCCATCGTCGTTCGATATTTCATTACGCGACATTTATATATCTCCGTCAAGCTGGTATCACTCGAGGCAGCGCCGAGTTCCGAGACCGAACGGCGTCCTCCCACGCAATCAATGCCATCTTCCGAAAGACTCGCAGAGCTCGCAGCCCCACGAATGCTGAGCTTTAACGCACGAAGTCCGGCCGGGGCGGCATTACCGAAGAGGCGGCAGAACTTTGAAAACCCGGTCCACAAAAAACGAAGCTGCAAAACTATTCGCTTGCGAAGTACTTCACTCGTCTATTATACCGTTCACGCTTGCGAAGCCCCTCCGACGCCGAAACATCATCCGGCGCACTTTCAAAAGGAAGCCAAGATATTTCCTGCACAACTGCAGGCACTGTGCGAACACGAAAAGCCGGAAGTACAGCAGAGCGCAGGAAGGACGTGCACTGTCGTGCACACGTTCTCATCGAGAGGAACCGGGCACCTATACGTCATTTGAGCAAAAGTTCTTTTCGGATCATTATTTGTAGTTGCGAGATGGTTAAATTACCCGACAGCCTTCGTCATTCAGCCTCGCATTTATGGGTGGGCGGGCGCCGCACGGATAACCATATACGTTCATTCCTTGAGCTCGTGTACCGATACGCCGGCTGCAAAAGCGACATTCTTGTTCTTTTAATACGGAGTATCACACGATACACTTTCGTTCACGATCGAGCCTAATCGCGATCAAACCCACCACGGTAGCGAATTGGCTACGGCGTTGAGCTGCTGAACTCGAAGTCGCGGGTTCGGCCACGGCGGCCGCATCTCGACGGGGGCGAAATGCAAAAGCTGGGGTCTCCGAACTTTTGCTCGCGACTGTACACAAAAGCCATCATACCGGCTATGCTTCAGCCTTATGTTAGAGTATAAAACGTAGCGTGCTGTCGAGAAAGCTATCGAAAGACGATCGGGATCACACTTGCCACTCCCCTCACAAGAAAGAACTGTGCGCGCTGGGTGATAACTAGCAAACTTGTACCCAACGCGCTACGTTTTCTGCACTGATTCAAGATTTGACCACTTTCAAGTCCAAACAGCAACTTCAGCTTTCTGAATGCACCGCACCGCAATCACATTAAAACGCTCAAGCTGGAGTTAAGCAGGCCAATACTTGCTTCTTCGGTGGGCGGACAGTGCATGAAGACTGGGATCACAGTGTTCACGTCTTCCACGGCCGTAGGGGTCTCGAAGTCAGGGCCCCGTGTCGCCGTAAACGAGTTCGCAGCAGGAGGAAATAGCTAACGTCTGCTACTAAAGCAATGACATTTTTAAGCTATTCCCTCCACTTCGTGGTTTGTAAGTATATGTCTGGCTGTTTACGTGACCTTCCGATGCCCTAACCATTAATCCACGGACGCGACCCTGAAAAGGCGGAATAAAACAGTTTTACGAATTTCCCTCGCGCAAGCATGCATGCACCTAGCGAATATATACTTACAAAACGTGATGCCGAATTTTCTAGCTGACAATGAAGACCGAAGATATGGGACGCATGAGTCGCCAGAATTCCCTGCGCGTCACACATCGTACCGCGGCGCACTGGCGCGTTTCTGCAAGGTCAGGCAACGTCGCGACTTGTGATTCAACACCGCTTTAACGCTGAACAAAAGTTCCGCTTTGTCTGTAACGTCCGCCATGGCGGCTGATGGACGCTTTCGTCACTGAAATCCGCAGCGCGCCTCTTACCGTAATGCGCCATTTAGCTCTGCGTGGCTCGCGAAAGCGTCGCGTACACCGATTCCCACAGTGCCTGGAATTAGCATATCCTTTTTTTTTTCGCCTAGGCAGAGCCAAGGTCACAGCAATGTCGCGCTCAAGGACGCGAGGACGTTTTTATGACGCTTTGTCTCCAAAAAAGAATGGGCCAATCCCGGAGAGCAGTCTAAAGACGTGGAGACAGAAGGCGAGTGTATATATATATATATATATATATATATATATATATATATATATATATATATATATATATATATAAAAGGTTTCTTAAGTAACCGCTCGCAATTTGTGGTTTACGAAAAAACTCTTTCTAACACAGTCGCAGTAACATCCGGAGTCCCCCAAGGGTCTGTGCTTGGACCATTGCTTTTCTTACTCTATATTAACGATATCACAGCTAACATCAATTGCAATATAAAGCTATTCGCAGACGACTGCGTCATATACAGAGAAATTAACAATTACAATGATCATATTAAATTAAATGATTCTCTAGCTGACATAGCTGATTGGTGCTCCAAATGGCAGATGCAAATAAACACACAAAAGTCCGCGATCATGTCTGTAACCAGGAAAACGGTATCATCAATTTTTGTTTACACAATTAATGGCACTCCACTTAACAAAGTTGTAGAACACAAATATCTAGGTGTTACATTAACCTCGGAGCTCAAATGGGACAACCATATCAGTAATATAACCTCAAAGGCGCTGCGCAAACTATTCTTCTTAAAAAGAAGCCTGGCGCTCGCAACCAAGTCAACGAAGCTGCTAGCCTACACATCATTTGTAAGGCCTGTTCTCGAATACGCTAACACAGTCTGGTTTCCGCATACACAGACTAACATAAGTAAGCTAGAATCAATACAAAGGAAAGCTGTGAGGTTCATCCATAACAAATATAGACGTACAGACTCGCCAACACATCTTTTAACCCAGTCTGGTTTGCGAACGCTATCCACAAGAGCGAAACACGCTCGCTTAAAATTCTTGTTTCAACTACTAAAAAATAACTACAGAATAGATACCTCCCGATACATTTCATTCTCCGAAACTCGAGCTACACGTAACAAGCATGCGCACACATTGACAGAATACACATGCAAAAATGACACATTTAAGTATTCTTTTTTTCCGCTCGCGATAGCAGAATGGAACCAACTTCATCCTGCTATCACCAACATTGAATCATTTTCCGAATTTATTTCACAAATAGAAAAAACTGTGTGTGAATAACAGTACCTATTATGCATGCAGGGACACCGGCACAGATTGCTTTATTCGTTAGGAAATTTAATAAACTCTCTAATTTTCGACAGCTTATTCGTTTGCCATAATGATTCCCTAACACTCGTAGTTTATTCTAGCTATTTCTGTTTTATTACTAGCCCTTAGTAATATCTGTGCTTTTGTTATAAAGCATTTTGCTCTTTTACATCTTTTTTATTATTTACTGTTACGTTTAATCTTATCATGGTTTACTTGTATAGTACTATGTATAACTTGCACTGCTTATGTCGTTTTCTTACTTTTTGTATAATCTATACTTTGATTTCTTTGCATTGTACAACTGAATTATTGTACTGCCCAACTGCCACGCTCTCGAAGGAGAGCAGCAGTATTGAAAATAAATAAATATATATATATATATATATATATATATATATATATATATATATATATATATATATATATATATATATATATATATATATGTATATATATATATATATATATATCACAACGTTTATCGGAATCGCCTGCCGGTACTGGCAGGCGATTCCGATCGGCCTGCCAGTACCGGATATAGTGCAATCACCGAACAGAGTGCGAATTACGGCGGCCCGCTGAGGTAGGCGATGCACGCGAGCGCAGACATTAGTTCCAACACCAACTTGGTCGTTGGTCTTGGATCTGACATCGACGGAATAATTACAACGTCGTTGTCATTTCGTCATCGTCCTTTCATTACATTCATGACACTGATCACTCTTCCTTTCTCATGTCGTCGTTATCTTTCCAGCGTCTTTATTCTGTAGCTTTCACTACGTCGTCGTATCGTCGTCGTCACGCCGTCTTCAAGCCGTCATCACATTGAGGTCATCATGACATCGTCTTCGTGTCATTGTCAACATCGCGTTGTCATCACAATGTCGCTGTCACGACATCGTGGTCGTTTTATCGTCGTTATTTTGTTGTAGAGATTGCAATGTCTCAACGCACTGTCGTCATAGCTTTATCACCACACCATCGTCCTGATTCTACCTTCGTCATCCCTTTGTCGGTATGTCATCGTCGACACGTGATGGCCATCGCACAGTCGTTGCCATACCTCTGTCATCATGCTACGTCGCCGTCATCATCATCATCAGCCTGGTTACGCCCACTGCAAGGCAAACGCCTCTCCCATACTTCTCCAACAACCCCGGTCATGTACTAACTGTGGCCATGCCGCCCCTGCAAACTTCTTAATCTCATCCGCCCACCTAACTTTCTGCCGCCCCCTGCTACGCTTCCCTTCCCTTGGGATCCACTCCGTAACCCTTAATGACCATCGGTTATCTTCCCTCCTCATTACATGTCCTGCCCATGCCCATTTCTTTTTCTTGATTTCAACTAAGATGTCATTAACTCGCGTTTGTTCCCTCACCCAATCTGCTCTTTTCTTATCCCTTAACGTTACACCTATCATTCTTCTTTCCATAGCTCGTTGCGTCGTCCTCAGTTTGAGTAGAACCCTTTTCGTAAGCCTCCAGGTTTCTGCCCCGTAGGTGAGTACTGGTAAGACACAGCTATTATATACTTTTCTCTTGAGGGATAATGGCAACCTGCTGTTCATGACCTGGGAATGCCTGCCAAACGCACCCCAGCCCATTCTTATTCTTCTGATTATTTCCGTCTCATGATCCGGATCCGCCGTCACTACCTGCCCTAAGTAGATGTATTCCCTTACGGCTTCCAGTGCCTCGCTGCCTATTGTAAATTGCTGCTCTCTTCCGAGACTGTTAAGCATTACTTTAGTTTTCTGCAGATTAATTTTTAGACCCACTCTTCTGCTTTGCCTCTCCAGGTCAGTGAGCATGCATTGCAATTGGTCCACTGAGTTACTAAGCAAGGCAATATCATCAGCGAATCGCAAGTTGCTAAGGTATTCTCCATCAACTTTTATCCCCAATTCTTCCCACTCCAGGCCTCTGAATACCTCTTGTAAACATGCTGTGAATAGCATTGGAGAGATCGTATCTCCCTGCCTGACGCCTTTCTTTATTGGGATTTTGTTGCTTTCTTTGTGGAGGACTACGGTGGCTGTGGAGCCGCTATAGATATATTCCAGTATTTTTACATATGGCTCATCTACACCCTGATTCCGTAATGCCTCCATGACTGCTGAGGTTTCGACAGAATCAAACGCTTTCTCGTAATTAATGAAAGCTATATATAAGGGTCGGTTATATTCCGCACATTTCTCTATCACCTGATTGATAGTGTGAATATGGTCTATTGTTGAGTAGCCTTTACGGAATCCTGCATGGTCCTTTGCTTGACAGAAGTCTAAGGTGTTCCTGATTCTATTTGCGATTACCTTAGTAAATAGTTTGTAGGCAACGGACAGTAAGCTGATCGGTCTATAATTTTTCAAGTCTTTGGCGTCCTCTTTCTTATGGATTAGGATTATGTTAGCGTTCTTCCAAGATTCCGGTACGCTCGAGGTCATGAGGCATTGCGTATACAGGGTGGCCAGTTTCTCTAGAATAATTTGTCCACCATCCTTCAACAAATCTGCTGTTACCTGATCCTCCCCAGCTGCCTTCCCCCTTTGCATATCTCCCAAGGCTTTCTTTACTTCTTCCGGCGTTACCTTTGGGATTTCGAATTCCTCTACACTATTTTCTCTTCCATTATCGTCGCCGTCATACTTATGTATAATCATAGGCGCCGACTACGGGGGGGGGGGGGGGGCTGAGCTACCCTCCCCCGGTGATGCCGAAGCCGTATACCCCCCCACCCCCCTACCTAACGTATCATTGCCAGAGTTTTGTCCCCCACATCATTAGGTTTCTTTTGACTCGACCTTTTCAAATACATTTTATTGTTAAAATTAACTTAGGGGTTTTACGTGCCAAAACCACTTTCTGATTATGAGGCACGCCGTAGTGGAGGGCTCCAGAAATGTCGACCTCCGTGGCTTCTTTAACGTGCACCTAAATCAACGTACACGGGTGTTTTCGCATTTCGCCCCCATCGAAATGCGGCCGCCGTGGCCGGGATGCTATCCCGCGACCCAGCAGCACAACACCATAGCCACTGAGCAACCACGGCGGTTTCATTTTATTGGGGCTAATGGCTTAATGCATCATTGTTGGCGCGGACATGCAGGGATTTTAATTCATACTTTGCTTTATTTCTTCAAATCCTGACAATAGGAGAACAAGCGCATTAGCGGCGGCTGCCTCACCCGTATTTTCTCACTTCAACATTAATGTAAATTTCCGCTGTAAACACCATGCACATACGTAATATACTCAAACATACACACAGGACAAAGTTTATTATATTCTTAAAGAGAAGGAGGTAGCCAATTAGCAATTATTTCTAAGGGTATGGATAGCGCATACGTAGAGAATGAATATGTTGCTGTATATTCACCACGCTTCAAAATACTTTGCGTGCTTTTTTGACTGAAAAAGAACTACGACTTCAGTGACCCCTTCGGCAGAGTCTTTTTTATCAACGGCGTGTGAAATGCGCGTGAATATGTGTTTCAGTATCGCTTCTCCTGCCAGTTGGCAAAGCTAAGGACTCATTAAAAAAATCACTTCTAATAATTTACAACATTTATTATGGATGTAAACATCGTCACTTGCATTCAGAGGTCATAAGAATATACAGGGTGTCCCAATTAACTATCATGTACCAAAATTAATAGAAAGACGCAATGCGTTGTTCGAAGAAAACGTAGTCCATATTGTTTCCACTACAGTGGAGCAGCTGCCAGTAATTTCTTTTTGTTACTGAGACTTCATTACGTAATTGTAAATAATTATCCGAATCGAGACGTACTGTCATAATTATGAAAGTGTCTATGAGGCATTTGTAGGCAGAGCCAAGGCACATCTAACTGCGGTATTTTCAGCGACGTACTAATTGCGTACTAATTTTTTTCCGATCGATAAACAAACTCTCCGAAATATGGCGAATACCACGTAACTGCACTTCCACCCGCATCATAAAGCAGTGCTCTTGAACAGGCTCCTTTTGAGTTAGACCGAGCGAAATGAAGGAAATAAAAAAAAGAAATCACCGCCCAAGCACTCCGTACAGATGGTTAGCCAGCGAAGCTGAAACGTGCGGCCCACGTTTTTATCACTGGGCTAATCCCGACGGTTCATTAAACAACGGCTTGGTAGGCTGCCCGATCCTCGGTACGCAGTTGCTGCTTGCGCTCGGCTGCACGAGCCTGTTCTTGTACCCGCGCTGCAGCATCGGGACAGCGTAGACGAGCTCCCTCCCGGTTCTTCTCGCGGCGTTGCTGATCGAAAGCTGCCTGCTCCTCAGGGGTACGTATGACGTGTGGCCTGCCCATTTCGGAGCCGGAAAGAAACTGCTGCGCGCCCGCTCAGCTGCGACGAAGAGCAACGACGTCAATATTGGCGCAGCCAATCCGCGCCTCTCTTCCGCTTTGTTTTTTTTTTTCGTGAATTCGCATGGGGTTGTGCCGGAGAAGTTTTCGGCGTACAGGCGACAGACGGACGAATCGGCTAGCGATATATAGCTTCGCTGTAAAACATCTTGATCGAGCTAGTGCCTTAACTGCCGCGCCTCGGCCGAAGTAACACGTCCCGTTTGATGTTAGTTGAAAACAAGCTGTGATAGCTGTTGTCTTAGCGTAGATAAAGTGCACGGATGGTTCCTTTTTTTTTCTTTTGCCACAAAACCTATCACCACAAAAGCGAGTTGAAAAAGTTAGTGCAAATGTTTAAAGGCGCATTTTGTTTCGTCCCAGTCACCATGTCTTTCTCTAATGCGCAGAAGATAAGAATGTTCCTTGCCTTGGGAGCTGAAAATGACAACAAAATGAAGGCCGCAAATACATATCAGTCATGGAAGTGTGGCGGTAAAGTGAACGCGTCGACTATCATCAGAAATGATGAAAACCTCAGACAAACGGGCAGCTTCAAGAAACAGCGGCGTAAGACTCCATCATTGAGTCCTATCCCACGCACGGATGTTCTAAAATTTATGGCCTCAAACTCATGCTAGCGTGCAGGACGCGGCCGCCCAGGTACCAATTTCCTAGTCATCAGTCTGGAGGATTTTAAGAGACGGCCTTTCACCCGTACAACACCTTAACCAGCACAGATGCTTGGAAAATAGGGACCTGTAGAATCGTCTGGATTTCTCGAATTGGGTCCTCACTAAATCCGATGAACCACCGGACTTTTTGGGCAGCATCGTGTGCACAGATGAAGCCAATTTTTGCAGAAACGGCCAGGTAAATTTGCATAATGCACACTATTGGGTGACTCCAATCCACACTGGGTAAAGCGCACTCGGCACCAGTACCACTGGTCGTTCAATGTGTGGTTCGGAATTTATGCCGGTGCTATAATCGGTCCAATCTTCTTCGATCACACACTGACTGGACATCGTTACGTGGACGAAATCCTTGAGGGAGTAGTAGCTACTACTACCCAATTCGAGAAACTCACCTAGGTGAGTTTCTAAGTCCCGCTGTCGCATCTTCCACTTCTGTGGTATCATCAAGATGGAGCAACAGCACACAGCAGCAGCCGAGCACTAAACTGACTGGATGCGACTTTTCATGCGCAATAGATTAGAAGGCACGGGACTGTAAATTGGCTGGCTAGGTCACCTGTCTTCTCTCCACTGGATTTATTTCTTTGGGAATATGTGAAATATCGTGCTTACCTGATCGAGACGGGTTCAAGACAAGGATAACGGATGTCTGCCGTATACAATTCGAGCGCCGGTCATCAAGAAAGCCACTGAAGATGCGATAAAATGGACACAGTACTGCGCAGCTGTAAAAGGAGACCTATTCGAACACGCCCTCTAGGCTGGTGTTCAACGGCGCTTACGAATTCATAGATAAGAAGGCGACACTGAAATCTGATGGTTCTTTTTTGTTTTTCCTTTCTTTCTTTTTTTTGCGCGGACATCCTGATTGCCAGTTCGGCTCATTTAGAAGTCGTATATTTACTTTCTTGAACGCATCGGTTTTGTCTTTTCTCTACACGTTGGTCGCTTCCCGGTCTGTTTATTTCTCTTTTATTTCATGCCATAAACCTATTTTTGCTGCGCTTATACACTTTCATGAAAGCTAAAACAGTCACTTTAATTTGGTTTTGGTCCGCAGCAAGTTTCTGGCGCGAAATATAGCTTCGCGCGTCCTCACTCTGTCGATGCGGTGCGAGCAAAGCCGGGATTTTGAAACAACCTATGCCTATTACTATAGTGGCTAGTAGCCTCTATACTATTACATTGCTTTTCGCGTTTCGTGCGCGGTCAGAGCGCCGCTTCGGCCACGTTATCAAGGGGCTTTTGTTATCAATGTGATCAGTCGGCCTTAAGATACGGATTATAAGTGTGACGTAGACAGGAAGGAATAGCTGCAAAGCCGCGAAAGCTGCTCTTGGTGCTCCTTCCGTACCATTATCAAGGAGATGCGCTGTCTCTTCGGGTTTGTGACAGGCAATGCAGCTGCTTTCAATCAGCTTACTTGAGAGCGCTGCTTTATGATGCGGGTGGGAGTGGTCACGTGGTATTTCTTATATTTCGTGAGGTTTGTTTGCCAGTCGGAAAAAAATTGCACGCACTTGGTACGTCTCTGAAAACACAGCAGTTGGATGTCATTTGGGGGTGCCAACAAATGCTTCATTAATACTTTGAGAATTACACTCTTAAGCAAAATTACACCCTTTTGCCACACAACGATAATCGTCATCTGTCTTGTCTGCATTTCCTTTCCCTAACGCGACGAGCCCGGTACTTCCCAGTAACGAAAGGCATGCGCGTTATCAGCATGACATAGCATTCCCGACAGGAAAGTATAGCGGGCGCGGCGTTTTCAAGAAAGGAAACGCAAGCAAGGCAGATGACGATTATCGTTGTGTGGCAGAGATACACTCCAAAGGGTGCACTCTTAGAAAAATTTACACCCTTTGGGGCTTATCTTGTTCCACAACAATAATCGTCATCCGTTTTGCCCGCGTTTCCTTTCTCTAACGCGGCGAGCCCGGTACTTCCCAGTCACGAACGGCATGCGCCTTATCAGTGTGACGCTGCATTCTCGACAGGAAAGTAGCGAGCGCCGAGTTTTCAGGAAAGGAAACGCAAGCAAGGCAGATGACGATTATTGTTGTGGGACAAATTTACACCCAAAAGGGTGCAGCAGTTTTAAGAGTGTGTAAGTTTACCTAAGAGTGTAGGACAGTACTTCTCAGATTGGATAATTAATTGCAATTGTCGAAATAAATTTCAGGAACGAAAGAATTACTGGCGGCTACTCCACAGTACTGGAAACAATATCCACTAGGTTTTCTTCGAATAACGCAACTGCACTTTTTTTAAAAATCTTGGTGCATGATAGTTGGGGCATCCTGTATAGTTGGGGCACTCTGACACACCCTGCACCCTCTGCACCCTGATAGTTGGGTCCCTCAGTAACCGAAATGAGGCCAAGCCGGATTCACTCGAAACGAGAATCAACAGCAGTCATGCGCAGGAACGCTTTTACTCGGAATTGCAGAAAAAGAAGAAAATAAAGACAGAGGGAGGTTGCAGTTTCGCCGGAAAGGCGAAGCAGTATTAGTGATAGCGAAGTATACGAGAATTACGCGAAGGGAGATTACACTGCCGAGATGCGCCAGATGTTTAGTGGTGGGAGAGAAGCCGGGCTCTGAAATTGAACTGTCTCCTACTATGAAGCCTTGTAAATTCTGATATAACGTCATCACTTAGTGAACAATTCTTCGAGGTGACACGAAGTTTCTTTAAGTGCAAGAAATATATATATGGGGTTCGGGAAGCTGGTCGCCCCCCCCCCCTCTCTGGAAAATTAGAGTTTTCCGCCTATGATTGTAATCATTCTAGAATTGTCATACCACTGTCACGTCATTGTCGTCATTCCGTTCGTTGCATCAACGTCGTCACACAATCGGCCTCTAGCATCGGCATCCCCTTGTAGTCACGCCATTGTGGTCATCTCCTGATCGTCACTCTGTCATCGTAACATCATTGTCGTCATATCATGGCCGTTACGCCGCCGTCATCGCACCATCCTCGCCACTCCGCGGTCATCGTCGTAATGCCATGCTTGTCACGCTTTTTCTACCAAGAAGACTTCATCGTTCGTGCCCACACATTTCCGTCGTCTATGCCGTTTGACAACCGCTTCGCATGGCACACCTGTAGATAATCATGAAGGATGGATGCCTTAACTTTTTAGTGCGATAGCAATTATACGTACACTCCGGGCGAATTTCCTCTGTCGTCGTCGTCGTGAGGTTCCGTATAAAGTCGAAGTGCGATAAGATCGCAGCCACGCGGGTGCGAGAAAAAGTATGCGAGGATGAGCAGAGGAGGAAGGCAGGAGGGCGGAAACTGCGCGCAGACTTATCGTGCTCCCAAGTTGGGGAACGGCGAGATGCGCGGCCTAAAACCCCTAAAACTTCGTAAAGTAGCGACACTCTCCTCCTCCACCTTCACTCTTCCTCGTTTCTCCTTTCACGCTCCCTTCTCGACCTTGGCGCCGCCTACAATGCTCGAGCGTAGCAACGGCGCCAACGTGCGCTCCTCGCCACTCCGTAAACGCTTCTCGAGCAAAAGTGGCGCTGAAGCACAGCGCGAAGGCCCACGTGATGCTATTAGGCCAACAGCGACGCGGCGTCACCCTCAGCCAGAGCGCGCGAGGAGGCGGCGGCATTCTTCAAAGCGTGTCGCTACTTAGTGCGGCCAGGGGATAGAACAGCGTGCGTCTCCGCTACTACACCGGCCACGCACGTACTGGAAGTAATTTGCGGTGGGTTCGAAGGCTAGCCGACCCGAGATAGCTGGATGCCTTAACTCTTTAGTACGATAGCAATTATACGTACACTCCGGGCGAGTTTCCGCCGTCGTCGTCATGAGGTTCCGTATAAAGTCGAAGTGTTCTTGGCCTAATTGGCACTTGCTGTAGGACATAACTGCTGCCGAAAGGGTGCATGTGAAAACACAGATGCAAAGGAAATGATCATGACAACACTATGCGCTATGTTCTCGCACGTGCAGTTCGCGTTGAAGCGAGAGGCAGCACAAAGGGGAATTCGCTAGTCACTTTCATCATTCATCATTTACTCATCAAGTGTTCGCTCACCTCTGTTTTCTGTTCTTCGTGCCACCAGAGTTGTGACGAGTGTTCACGCTCATAGAGGGAGTTGTGTTCATGTTTGCCTGTATGTGCGTAACATCATGCTTGTTAATTTCACTGGTAAACGAATGTTTACTGCAATTTATACGGTCAATAACACTACGAACTTTAGTTCGCATAGTTTGTCTAAATACTTCGCTTTTCGGGCGAAACTGCGTCTTTTTTAAAAGCGATATTTGCTTTGCCTCCTCAGCCATTTTCCGCAGTCGTAGGTGAATTGGTAATGGTGTTTCTAGCCAGTGAGCAAGTGTTTGTAACCCAGAAACAGCTGACTGGCCGATGCATGGTGATGGTGAGAGATTTGCCATAGGCGAGTGTGTTCCTCATTGAGCAAACGACGAAATGGTCGTGATACCGACCAATCAGCGTATGACACTATGAAGCTATCTGTACATGTCCTACAAATGTCGATCGGGCATGCAAGTGGGCATGGACAATAAAATTTTAATAAAACATTAATAATAATTTGACGATTAACTATTACAATCTGATTAACTTTAACCACCTGGGTTCGCACTTAAATCTATGTGCACGGGCATTTCTGACCTGACCCATGACTTCCATAATACTGCACGCATTTAAAGAAACAAGGTCAAAGGCAGGGCGACGAGGAAAAGGAGGATGAAGGTTCAGTTGCTCTTTCTCTGTGCAACCCGGCTTTTTGGTTCTCTTGATGCAATTCGTGCTTCAAGTCCTCTGCAGTGCTAGGACGCTACCACGCCAATCGCTAAAGCACCCCCTCTCCTACTTTTTTTTTCTTTTTTTTTTAAATTTCCACAGCCCTAGTGACTGGCATCGAAGATCATGGTACGAAACATAAATTTATACATGAGCTCGTGTGAGGAGCCTGTATTTATACAATTTTTTGTATTTCGCTTCCATAACCAAGCTACATGTACAATTAAAAAAAAAAACGGAGAATCAACCTCTCCACAAGTCTCTGCCACAAATAAAACATCATTCATGCATACTGGGTACTGAAGGCAAAGTCATCGCACCAACATTACGTAATTTACCTTGCTTGCATCTGGGTTCCCCGCCCATGTTTATCATGTAAATCATAAATGGCAGTAGTCGTGGCATAAGCCTTATTGGATGTCTACTGTCACATCCCAATTTAACCCATTCTTTGTAAGGTACTTAAGCTGGAGCGTTAAATATATGGTTAGTCAACTAACTATGCTAATGTCACTGCTAATGTCCAAAAAGTCTTAGCTGTCCTACTATATCTAGCCCAGCGCAGAAGAAAGTGGTAAACAAAAATGAACTATTGTCACTTTAGGACGTGGTGATGTCACCTCTAACATCCACACATAGCCCTGTGATAATTCAAAATAATGTTCTTGGCCTAATTGGCTCTTGCTGTAGAACATAACTGCTGCCGAAAGGGTGCATGTGAACACACAGATACAAAGGAAATGATCACGACAACACTGGAGGCATTTCTAACTGATTTATTTTGCATGCCAACATACAATTACCTAATTGCAAGGGCAGAATACATCAATTAGACCTAACAGGACAAACTAGACATCAAATAATCTCAGCTATACAGTTGTATTGACATATCACTGATACCTGCATTGTCTAACTTTTTTATATGATGGGCTCTCATACATTTGCATCCCGCATGGTTCTTGCTTCTACCAAGTATCTTTATCCTAGCAAATGTGGTTCATACATGCACTACTCGCAGTGTATAAAGAAGTGTGCTAGTTTGTCTTTCTTTAAAACTAGATCATGTTCCCTGCTTGTTCTTAAAGCAGTGCTCGGTCTTTCTGCCTGTGTCAGTCCGTCTATCTGATGTAGAACCTGCCACACGCCAGGGGCATCATCTCATATACCGCTCTTGTATAACATTTGACAAATGGCGCGGCATGCTTCTTCACACAGCCTTGCCGACTTGTTTCATCACCAGAGGTACAAACGTACAGCTGAGCCAGCTAAACAAAGACCGAGGCCTTCTCGAGGTTGTGGGTCACCTTGTGAATATAGGGAACCCCTGCATCTCTTCTGGTCCTTGTGGTCATAATTGCTCCCGCCATTCTCCTTATAGCTTTGCTCTTAGTAGGCGAGATTCGGCCGCTGACATCATTAATGAACCAGGAAATACTGTTATCTTGAGGTGATGCACCTGATTTAAAGCATTAATGTCCGCATCACACGAAGACACTTTTTTTAGGCCGAATTCCGTTCGTAGCGTGACAATGCCCCCCTTTATCATGCTAGAGTGGGACGAATCATATGGTAAAACCCCCTTCTTTGCCAGCGGGGAGCATTGCCGACAAACATGCTTGCTATTAAATGTTAAACTATGTCCAAAGATAACAAGATGTTACAAGGTTGAAGTTCATGGGTAAAAGACATTCCTCTAGCATGAAGTCTAAAAATGCTTTAACAATGTTACAGCATGTCAAGGAAGCTTGATGTTTAAAAATAAAAAAAAGTCCATGTAATTCAAAACCTCTTAAAATATGTGGTCTATCATAACATTTAAATATCTCATCAAACAGGTGGTCAACTCTAGCTAAATATTCAGTAAAGCCTCATTGATATGTGCCCGTTGGTTAAATTTTCCCAGCTCTTATGCTCGGAAGTATCAATTACATTTAGTTTCTATAGGGTACTGTGCACTAGCTTCATGTTCTCCAGGTTTCTCTTCCCAGTTGTTACATAAAAAACTGCGACAATGCATCACCGACAAGACAGTCTGTTGGAGGCACCTATGTTTACTACCGTATGCTGCCACTGAAAACAGTCCCTTTGCAGAACCTGCCGTGAAGCACAGAAGAACTGGACGAGCTGCGTTTCGAACCTCACTGACCTCGTCACGGGTCACAAAGCCGAAAGCCAAAATGAGGTGGAACAAAGAACTACGGGTCGCCCCACATACACGAGCACTTATTCATCTAAAATCTCCCCCGAGCACCTGATGAAAATGGCAAGCTTCATTTAGTGCGACTCACAGCCACAACTGCTCAAAAAAGCCTTTAATATTTATTGTAACAGCCAGGCAACAAAAGTAAGCTTTTATTAACAGGCTTTCAATACTTTGGTGGCTTTCCATTCAATCTTACATACAGTATAGTGTGCGAGGAGTTTTTTATTCCATCTGTAATGCTGTCGCAAGTGTTAGCGAATGTTACATTTTCCTGAAGTATTACATGCCTCTTCTGTGGCCACCTAAAAAAAAAGAACAGCAGGTTTCCACTGTACATTCCACTGTGTACTGCACAGTACTGGCGGAACGCAGGAGCCGGTGCATATGCATTATAACAGCGGGGGGGGGGGGGGGGGGGGGAGAGACCCTATTGTTCAAATAAATCAAAGTGCTGTTAAAGTGAACTTTTTTGAAAAGTGTTAGAAAGTTCATTTGCCATAGAACCGGCTGTGTTTCAGAAGTGGATAGTGCTGCTTTCTTCTACACAGGCTTTCGCAGCAGCAAACAGTTCATTATGAAGAATGGAGTAGAAGAGATCTCCAATATTAAGAGAAGATGCATTGCCCATGGCCTGGCTATCCCAAAAGTGCACCCCCTACCTCATGCTAGGCGCTTGTTGGAGAAGCATTATCTATCTTTATGGTTTTTAGCCCCTTTAAGGTGTTCTGGCTAACTTGAGGCTGCCACACGCCTTATTTGCAGATAATTCTAAACAGACTATTGATTTTCTTATATGCGGTAGATCCAACAGACCAGCCACTGCCCTAATGCAAGAGACAAGGGACACTAGAAAAACTTGAAGGAAAATGAACTTCACCCTTGCCTACGCACTGCAATAAATGAACCTGTGAACCGCATTTGCTTGAGAAAGATTCTTGGAAGGCACAACAATGAGATGTATGCATCTAGCATGCCACCTTCACCTATTTTATGAAAACAATGTTAGACAGCACACATATAGGTTAACGGTCAATGCAATAATATAGGTCTCTGAAAGATTCTGCTGGTTGCCCCCTTAGGTCTGATCGATGTATCACTACTTGCTGCTGGGCTAGTTGGTTCATATTTGCTACGGCGTAAAAGGATGTGAAATAAAATGAAGGACAAGAGAGGACTCTTTCCTACGTTGTCCTTATTTTTGTTTTGCATACTTTTACAGCACAAGCAAAACTAAACAAGTTGGAAGTGCTGCCTGCGTCGTTGCAATTGTTACCATATCTGCCGACTCTCCTGAACTTTTCGTACGGTGCACAAATGCTCGTTCTACGACTTTAGGATGTTTCATCAAGTTTTAGGACAAATAGATTCTGTTTGCGAAAATGTTGTGAAGTTGTTGAAGAATGGGGCAGTGCGAGAATGCAGCATGAGCATACAAAGAAACAATGACAGCTGTGCCACCTCGACGCCTCCAAGAAAGGATGGGGCATGCCTTGCGCTGCCAAGCAGATTGCTTTGTGCAAGTTTATTCGTACATGTGCCTGAAAGTGGTGGAATCAGCAACAGCAGTGTCGCTGTAAAAGTGTTACCTAAATACAATGCATTGCTTTTAGCACCTACAGTTCATAGCTCCCATTAAATAAAGTGCATATGTATACCACAAAAAGTGTGTGCTCAGGGTAAACTTAGAAGCGGACACAAGCGGAGCCCACACAAGCGGAGCGAGAAGCCCACACAAGTGGAGCGAGAAGTTGCACTTTTTAAAAATACCTTCTTTTCAAATGGAGGCTTTCTCCTCACCCATTTCGAAGCTGCCGGCGACGCATGAATCATCATATGCCAGATTACCATAGATGGCTACTATTGGCCAATAGTTGACATCAATCAAATGGGTTTGGAACAGTGCACTTCTTCCTTGTGTTACTGTGTATATTAATTGATGCAGTTAACCAAACAGGCTGAAGTAAGCAAGAATCTGCACCTCAAATTTCGATAAGGATTACTTCTGGAAGACGCATCCCCATCATCTGCTTAAATTCAGCCACCCTGCCCACATAGGAATGAATATCTGGCCTAGCGATGTTGTAGCCATTAGGTCTCACTAATTTCAATTAGTTTGGTCCACTCAACTAGCCTCAAACTATGCGAAACATAGGTTCAGACTACAGACACAGTATGCCTGCAGTGCCTCACAAGGAATGGCAGTTAGCATCTACAAGAAAAGTGCGCTAGCACACACTCAATACCGGCTGCTCCTGCCTAGATGCCTTGGCAGCCATTGCTTTGTATTGTGTGGATAGTGCTCCAAAATATGCAATCCGAATTTGGCTACTTTCTGTGCAAGAACAAAGGTGGTCTGCACCACGTAGCATGGCCAGACTGAAGCGCACGAGCCCATGTGCACATTCCAGCCATGCTGTGCACAATGCAAACAATGTGCTATATGGCTCTGTCTGCTGTGTAGCATAGATACTGTGACCACCACGCAGTGCCGTGACAAGCCCCTTCAGCATCGAGATGCTTGGAAAAACATGTGCTAAGATTGGTCATTGTGGGTGATGTGGCTTCAGGCACGTGGCAATGCAAGCCAGCCCGAACACCCACATCTGACTGGAACAGGTCATCGGCTTCCTGAGTTGCACACCTTTGAGGTGCACGTCATCAAGGTCGAACCTCATTATCTTAGGAATCCTTTCAACATGAGTCCGCGGTGCGGCGTCCATTGCTCAGCTGATGCGCGCGCTGCCAATGGACTCACTTGAGTGAACATGAAGACATTTTCACGTTTGAGCCTCGGAAATGGTGCGACTGCCACAGAGACGGAAATGTGCTACTCGTGCCACTTGGCAAGAGAAAAAACAGCTGCGCACAGCTACCTAGTACACTGTAACACAGCCAAGTGGCGAGACCAGCATTACTGTGGTAGCAGCGACCAAAAGTATGGGTTACCAACAGCGGTCGTCAATTTCTGCAGAAAGAAGAAACACAACACTGAAGCTGGGTGATGTAATGTTGTAGGCGAGGCGCTGCTACTGGCACCACCCCACTCTTTTCTGAATGCAGGACTTGGTAGTAAAATGAGAAAGGTAAACATTACTACAGGTCTTACTGAAAAATTATTTCAGTAATATGTTCCTGACAGGCACCATACTTATTCCAAGGCATTATTGAGGCTTCAAAGAAAGGTGGCTTGGGGCTCCTTTAAAGAGGCACTAAAGGCAAATATGAAGTCGACGGAGACTGTTTAGATAACATTCCAGGAACCTCAAAACACTTGTTTCATGCCAAAAAAAGACTTGCAGTTTACAAGAAAATTGCACCTAAGGGGTCCGAATACCTTTACTTCAATTCAAATCTCCCGCCACCCATCTGGGGAGTGGTGACATTGCATATGCCATCATCACCCTTTGCCGAGTGAAACAGTGCCTGACAGATGGCGGTACATTTTTTTTTTTTTTTGTACAAAATGCAAATGCGCAGCCATGAAGAAACTGAGCCACAAAAGAGCGGCGGATTCGCTGCTGCATCTGCTTTTGATCAAGTGGCATGGATCGCTTGGGCATCCCATGACATCACATGGAAGTGGAATTCTCGGCTACTTGGCAGTTTCTGCGAGTTTCGCCAGCCAGCAAAACCGGTGCAGCGCTACATGATAACGAGACTACTGAAACGCAAAAGCACAGGCAGCAGAGAGTCGAGTGGAAACGAAATCTTTCGACCGCCCGTGTTGTTGTCAAAGGTAATGTCAAAGAGTTCTTTATTCTAAACATGCAATACAATGATGTTCTTCTAACGAGTGGTTGAATACTAGTGACAGAATTTAAACGAGGAGTGCCTTCTCATCGGGCAAGTACTTGAATGTTCCGAGGGAGTCTCTAATCACGTCCTGCATTTACCTCAATTTCTCAGTTACTAAGGCTCTGTTTGCAATATTAATGCCATGGAGATCCTTGAGCACTAATCTATCATTCTAGGTTGACTTAATATTTGCCTTTAGTGCCCCTTTAATGTCTCTGTATGCTGTGCACATAGCACTACCATTCTGTCATCTTACCATCTCACTGCTGCTTTGCTCTCACAAATAGACTAGTAAACAATAAAATGATCCAAAATGCGAATGGCCATATTCCGAACTTCCTTTGCAGTGCTAACCAGGGATAGCAATGGCAAAGATGCTAGCAAAGAAAGCGATCCTGACAGAATGACTCTGCCATCAAGTATCTAAGGACATTATGGTATATAGCATCATGGGGACACCTAGGGCATGACTCATACATAAGAAAGGTACGAGTTTGTCCACTGGCCAGTGCGAGTCCCGAAGGCACAGACCTATCTTCCGATCTTCGGTATGGAGGAACATGCCATTTCCGAGGTTTATGGAAGTAATGCTGAATCTAGCTGTACCACTACTTGTGGTACATTATATGCTTCAGGATTAGTTACATGGTATAATGTTTGTCCCCGCAAGGCGTAACACCAGTTAGCATCTTCACATCAGATTAAATAACAAATTTATTAGTGAATGCTGTTAATTTGCTAGATGTGCATCATAATACATGCCCACAAAGTCGTCCTTGCTGAATAACCTCCACAAAGTAACCGTGACCAACCATCTTTCCTGTTTTTTTGTTGTCGGCGACTCCTCTGTGCATTTCTACAAACTTCAAGTAAAATTTGTTATACCTTATAGACGGCATCAAACAGTTGCTGAAGCTATGGGGAGCATGCATCACTACACGGGGCAGAATGAAGGAATCTGTCAGGAGTGTACGTTCGTCCAACATACCAGGCTTTCTTTATGCGGAACACTTAAGAATAGCGCCCCTTTCTATATGTGCTACAACATATATTAATGTTCCAGTTAGCCATTTGATAAAATGCTGCCTCTAACAGTTCAGGACGAATTCAGGTGAAAAGTCAAAAGCATTTTCAAGCAGATTTTGGGAACAAACATCCCAAACATTTTGCTAGATGTAATAATTCTGCTAAGGAAACATGACTTCACTACTCGTTGGCTCTAATTTCGCGATTACAACATTTGCCTTAAAGTCAGCAAATAAAAAGTTAATTAGCATATTTAGTTTTTTTTTTTTAATGCGAGGATAAATGCCTTAGGACATACAAGGGTATGGGATGGGGGTGAATAAAGATGATTAAATGAATGAAAATAGATTTGCTGACCTAATGAAGTCCAAGAGGGATCGATAATGCGGTCCCTGCGTCCAAGCAGTGTAATGGCTCAGATTATGCGGCGAGAGTCCCGCTGCTGCGAGGTGCCGGAGCCTCGTCGGTTTCAGTGCAGGGCAAACCCACAGCAGGTGGTGGATGTTGGCTTAGCATATTTAGTTGATTAGAAAAATTATAGTGTGACATATTGTTCTTGCTAACGTCAGCCTATCCCCGCGTAGTCTATGTGCAAAAACGGCAGGGGTCAAGATACGACAGCTCTCTCTAAAAAAAAAAAAGAAAAAAAAATTTGCAGGTGTACACCATTCTGAGCAACTAATAAATCGGATAAAGTGAAGCTTTAGAAGCGACTTCTTGCATTCATTTGAAGCACCGGGCATCTGTTTGTTGGTGGTTATTGGTGATGATTGATCACCGACGCCACCTGCATTTTCTCACCAACACCCTGATCGACGTGCCCGGTGAAATGACTGATTCGGAACTCCTACACAGGAAGTTTTGCTGGACAACACAATCAGCTTTTACTGCCGTATAATCTCCTAACCGACCTCCAACGTGGAGCCAGTAAAATGAGACATCACAAAAAAATCACTCCGGATTACTAAGAAAACCGCACAAAGAAGTCGTCTATTCCAGTAAGGGATGCAAAAAAAAACCTTTGCTTTATAAACATTGACAACTACATCTTAGTGCCAGCCCTTACTTAGGCTGCATTGCAGCACCTCAGTGTCAGCTTTTATCATTGTAGCAGTACAAACTCTTAGCTGACCTCCAACAAAACCAATATAATGCAACATGGGGGGGGGGGGGGAGTTATGGAGTAATGGTTAAAAACTATAAGGGCACCTAAGCAATTCTTACAATCCATAAATTTGAGAGCATTACTTGTCACTAAGCATGTTGCTGAGTTATGCTGCTGAGTTTAGTGCAGCTGCGTTATGTTTCCAAGTGTAATGCTGGTGCTTACAAGGTTGCAACAGCGCAAGACGACAAACCAGCCACATTGTGATCTCTCAGCTGAATTTTATTTGCGGAGTTTTCGTTAAAGTAGCGTTTCACACACAGTGCGTCGAGTGTCATTTCTCAATGGTACCACTTTTCAGCATGATGACACCACTTTTCTGAGCGGCACCATGGTGTTCATGCCTACATTCCTTCGTCGGGTTTGTAGGCAAACTCCGCCTCCATACTATGGGCACATGTTTCAGTCGTCGTCCAACGGGTACCTGAGGTGCGCTGAATCTTATTTGTCGTCGTCATGTGTGGGCCCCGGCGAGGGCCCCGGCAGGTCCGCGACAATGTGAAACGCAGAACGAGCAGCTGCAGCTCGCTTTGCTATCTAGTGAATCACCCGCCAGGCAGAGCCCAACCACGTGCAGAGACTCGAAGATATTCATCACCGTTGCCTGTTGCCGCAGCGGCGCAGTGATTAGCACTCTCGGCTATGGAGTGGTAGCAATGGCAGTGGGACAGAGGAGCGAGTCTTCACTGCGGTCACTTCTTTTTTAGTTGGGTGAAGATGACATAATTTGAGTGTAGTTTTTCTACCACAGCTTTTCGATGACAGCAGGGTCGTACAATGGGCCAAGTAATGCTCTTGCACTAAAAATGCGCACCTAAGTTATGTATTCAGATATGCAAGCTTACATTTCTTTTATAATCGTTGATCATTACGTTTCGAAGAAAATTCAGGGCTCCAACACACATTGTGTGGTATTCACATTTGATATCGACCACACCATTGCATGCTACTGCACGAAAACAGCTGCGGAGGTCCGCCTAGCAGCTTCCCTGTAAAGGTGTTCTACATAAAAAGAAACACTTGGTACAGTAAAGCAATGCGTAGGCTTGGTTTTCAATTTCGTGAGGTCACACTCAAATTTTTGCGTTGTTGGTTGCTCAAATATTTGTTTTAACTAGCCATCAGAAACAATATTTTCTCATTTTTTGATGCAGCCGTGCCTCCATGTTGAGGTTGAGCACTTAATGTGACATGTGCACCATGTAAAGTTAATGTTGACATTGCATCACCTGTATTTGCGGGCCTCTAACATCCCCCTAAAGCTCATGAGCCATGTTTCGAGGCCCCAACAGCAACTTTCCTCATGGCATAAAGTATAATTTGCCCCCTGCTTCTTCCTCCAAAACCATTAGTTCACTTCACCTTTGCTTTGTGTACCTCCACTTAAACTTATAGTGCTTGTTATTTCTGTCTCTTTTCTAACAACTGAACGTATCACTGCGAGATGCTTGCACAATGCTCTTCTTGAAAGAGGGAAAAACATGACCCTTGAAGTGTTAATGTTGTGTGAGCACAGACAATTCAGTGAACCCGTACGCATTTTCTTTTTCCCTGTTCCTTCGTTTTACCTTGCAACCTGCCAATGTAACCAGCCAACAATATATTACATTGGCTGGTAATCCTACAGTCAAATTTCCATTCTACACGAGACAGAAAATGCAGGTTTCAAAGAAACCTTTATAATCAATTCGCTATGCTAGTAAATTTCAAACTTATGAGCACCATCTTCCCACGTGATCAAGCATGTGTGAGGGGACAGGGGGAAGAAGTGGGAGGGCAGGTAGGCACCGGTCTCATTTTCTAGTGCGGCCATGGCTGGGCATGGCTATCAGCGTGGCTATCAGCATGGCTAAGTGCTTGCACAGCCTGCATGCCTTGCTTTAGAGGTAAGAGGGGGTGTGCTGAGATGGCGTGGCATGATTTCCCCCATCTTGCCACCCGTTTAGTACCAGAGGTTGCGTAACCTCAAGTTTCGGAGACGTGTTAAAGCGAGAGGCAGACGAAGGATTGACTCGCCGCTGCTGACACTTTTCATGATATTGCTGTCTTACTGTAGACAGAACTATCAGCCACAGGAGCGGAGTGGAGGCATAAGCATGACTGGTTTCACTTTGTACCACCGATGTGAAGGTATCGTCGTCACGGCATAAAACCATATCCTTCGTTGCCGACTCTCAAATTTAACAAAATGAATATTTTGTTGAATTTGTTATGAAAGTATGCTTTTTCCAATTGCCCAATAATTCAGGAAATTTCGCAGCTCCTTCGGTGTAAGAATAATCCACTGGCGACTTTACCTATTTGCCTAAACAGTCAAAGTTCAATGTAACGAAATTTTGAAATTATGAAGCCAGTCATCAATTTTACTGACTTTCTTATATTGAGGTTCAACTGTAGAATGGTTATGAAGCCAGGGCAGCAATACGCTTTTTGCTATGGGCCGTAGAAGTCCATGCTGCTCAACAGGCCAGTTTATTATGGCTTTGTAAAGAAAGCAGGCAACATAAAGCGTGGGAATACAGTCAGCGACCGATAAATCGGACACCAATAATCCAGACATGCTTGGTAATTCGAACAGCTTTGCGGCACCACCAATGGCCCCATAGACTTCATGTGTAAAGACGACCAATATTTCCGACAGCAGCCAGCTAGCTCTACATTCGATTATCCAGACTCCATCCGCGACTGTAGAGTACACCGACTCTGCCGCCATTATCCCCTCTGCCAACCTTGACAGGACAAGTATGGCCTCAGAGATGTGAGACATCAAGAATGCCCTCAGATATTACATGTTAGATGGTAATCCCCGAGGCCTTGCCTTAGTCGGAGCACTATGCCTCAGAAATTTTACTGCAAACGCCAGTCTTGGAGGTTTTACCTGAATTATATGTTGCGTCAACATCACGATCATCATATCCTATTCCGGCAACTTTGCACATGGCCTACTCTTGCCATTCTGTATGTTGAGTTTGCCTTTCAGACAGCATTCAGCTATTCTGTGCTTGTTTGTTTAGTTTGCATTCCAGACAGCGCTCTGATGGCTTCAAGAAGTCTTTCTCGTCAACTTATCGACAGGCCGCGTCAGGTGGCACCAACGGTGCCCTCGCAGTCCGACTCGGAATGAGTATTGAGTCACAGTCCCAATGACTCCACAACTGAAAAGCCTGAACCCGCCACAACGTGCTGTAATGTGGACATCGTTGATGACCTGCTAGGCTGCGGTGTGCCGATTTTTACCGTTGTTACATTTGAAGGATTTGCAGACGTTGGCAGCGTGGTGTTGTCATGTGCCGAACTGAATGATGACACAATAATTGAGCAAGTTCTCTGACCGTCAAGCAGCAACTCTGTTTCGGATGATGATGATGTACTGTGTGCTCCAGAGCCTTCACATGAGGACTCGAGCCTCTGCAGTCCTTGCATTGGCGTACATCGACAGTACAAAAGTGGCAGAAATGCAGGCATACTTGGTTGCACGTAAACGGAAGTGCATAAAGCAATGAATCAACCCCTTATTCCCTGCACAGGGGCCTCAAAACGTAAACAAAATGATATTGTTTTTTGTACATTTGTTTTTACCAGACATTCTATAGTTCAGACTTAATTATGTTCCCCATGAAGTCCAAATTATCAGTCGTCGGCTGTATGTGCATTGCAGGAATGTCGAAAACCTCTCCAATTTTCTCTCGAGAGTGTTGCAAGTTATTTGCACCAGCTCGACCGAGAAAAAGTTCTAGCCACGGCATGTGCGTTGCAGTTCATCGAGAAGGCGACAGTCCATAACGCACTAGGAAATGTTGCAAAACAGGTAATGCTCGTGCGCCGAATGGTGGAGCTGCCACAGTGGTATGTGGTTACCCCATTTAGGTGTTGCATGCTTACGACATCCAACAAGTTCGAGCTGAAATATTTGTTAATGCAAACTCCCTGATTACAACTCGGCACATTGATGCAAACAAAAAAGAACCCCAACCAATTTTTTCTCGGTTATTATTCGGTCACAGTCTTCAGTCACCGTTGCATACTGTAAAATCAGTATCAAATGGTAAAAGTGCTGCACAGTCACACATGGTGAAGCAGCAAGAAATAAGATCAACAGAAAACTATGAAAAGTGAAAACAAAAATAGCCTAGTGGCAATTTCTTTTCATCTCTACAGTTCTGATGATAACGTATTAAAATATAACACAAACACACAAATACAAAGAACTTGAGTATCAGAATACTGTAAGAACTGTAGCTTTGAACTGCATTGGTAAAAGTAAGGATGACGAAAGCATACAATGTGATGGCTTAGAAAGAGTAACACACGCTATGTGTACAGTGCTCTACCACAAACGCTTACTGTTGTCATCTTCCACAAGATACAACAGCAAAAGGACAATGGCATAAATGCTTGCGCATATTGACAGTTGCAATGTCTACAAAAGATAATTTGTTGCAGAGGTAACTTTCACATTCAAAACATTCACATATGATTCTGTTCACAAGTGCATCATTCAAGCTAGACTCGCTTTACAGGATACAAAGTTTGCCTGCCTTGGCAGTTAACATGTGCTTGTGCTTATGGCAGTTTTTTCACTTCTTTTCTTTTTATAAACAATGTTTCACAGATAGGCACCATTTTCACCAATGTAACTGGCTTAATTATACTCTGCCACACATTCACAAGAACTTTTTGTAAGTATATACTGTTTGTCTATCTTGTCTGCATAATGAAACACTGTCTTGTCTTTCAATATATGCCCTCTTCTTTTTGTGCACATCAGCCACCGTACTTCTAAAATCAATACATTCACACAAGAGCACTGTTTAAGCCTCCTGTTTGATCACAATGAAATTGCTGCAACAACCTACAATTATAAGATATCAATAACCCACTAAGGACCACGCCTAATACACTGACTGCAGATCCATATATGCCTAGGTCAGGTACACGTGGAAGAATGTGACGAGTGGAGCCACTTGTCCACTTCCCTGAAGTATGAAATCGTCAAGATGAGTTTCATCATTTACAGCGAGGTACAAGGCCTTCTACTAAAGCGTGCCTTCTTTGATAAATTATGACTGAACTACGCCACCAGGAACAAGCACAATGGTTCTCAGCGTAAAGTGTCAAAGACAGCCTCCTTCAGGACTGAGCTGTCCGAACTATTTTCTTTCAGCATGTGTGTACCAATGCCGTACAAGAAACACAATGGAACACTGTCTAACTTTAAAAAAAAAAGAAAGCACACATTGTTATACAGCAGCCACTGCCACTTTGCGCCATACTTTGTTGCATAGTTCCTGGTGCTATACAATTGTGCTGGCAACTGCATGAGTGGCTTGTGTGAAAGTAAAGGTACCCTGGTGATGGTAAAGCATTTTCTCACTGCCTGTCTAGTAGGTATGGTATTTACACAAAAAAAGCCTGCCAGGGTCACAAACACTTGAACTGGACGACAATACCCCAGTGGTCACTGGGGAAGCACTGTTCTGTTTCCAGTCTTTTCTGTCCGATAAGTTTGAAAGAAACTGGCAATAAGTGAGCTGGCTCTGAGTGCCGAACATATATGCGGTCAAAGCGTAGGCGGGCAGTGACTTTTTTACCAAAGTCTAAGTTGTCATTGCATGTCATGTCCCACGTGTAGCACAAGTCTGGGTCTGAACCACATGCTGTCCACACATCCTGGATGTCTTCCGGTAAACCCCCGCAAGAGTGAACCTGAGAAGATAAAGCAGCTCGAGGTTAACTCCTGAAAAGGGTCCCAAAATGCTTTTTAGCACACTAGAAATACATTCTTAATCTGTAGACAGCGCTGCAGTTAGTACAGAAAAAACAACAGAACACACAGCTCATTCATTTAGCAGGATTTGCCGGATTTTAACATGCCACCGAATCAAACACTTATGCAATTTCATTGCGTGAAAAGAACAAAACTAACTTAGAAGTGACGTTAAAGTTCTTAAACAAATTAGAAATCCAACAAGCAGTCAATTTTTTAGCAAGAAAAATGGGCAAAGGTCTATTATGTGTTGCACGATGGCTGCCCGTTTCCTAAAGTCAGTGCCACTGCAATACTACTGTCTTATGTGGTAATGCATACGAACACTGCAAATGCAGCTTTGGTTTTGCATATGGTTCCACCGTGCAGGCACTTTACGGCCCAACTTACTCCAAAAAAAAAAAAAAGACAGGTTGCGGGTAGATACGTTAATCAGACATCCTGAGCTACCATTATTGCTTTAAAATCTTACTAGGGTAAGCTAAAAACAGCCGTTTTCAACGGGAGATAATGTGCGTTCAGGGCATTCACTGTCCCTTAAGCTCCACTGAGACATGCTGCCACTAAACGGGTCACTATTGGGGTCATCATAGGGGTCAGGCACACGCATACTGACTGAAAAAGTTCAAATTATCCTGTGAAAGCCAATTTTAGAATCGAAATAATGTTAGTTTGGGCCACAGAATGAATGGGCAATGGTCAGGACCTTCAGTCAGGATACAATAAATGGAAGTCTACTGTAGTTGGTTGCACTCATACTTGTCAGCTTTTAATGCGATTAGCATTGTTAGGATACTTCATGCGTATCCTCACCAAATACACACCCACTATAAAATAGATTACTAATCGCAGCAACGTCGCCAATTATCTCCAAAGGACGAATGCACCGCCAATTTTTTGTCTCGAGCCTACCTTAATCAACAGTGTTGCGGATTTAACGCTTGCGCTGTTTCATGTGGAATTAAGACCACTTGACTCCTAATGGTACAAACCCAGCCTGACGGATGGTATACTGGCTGCTGTATTAATACGTATGCCAGGTGTGTATGATCCTTCCTCCTAAACTGCTGGCTGATTTCTGCCCATATTTCACACAGAGGTACCGGTTTGCGTGACATTTAGTTTAATAGCAAAATGGTAAGATTTACTTACCAGTTTTGTCTACAATAAATCTGAAGTGGGCGTTGTTTGTGGCTATGCGATTCAAGAATTTTAAATACTGCTGTAGCAAAACAGTCCCATTTGTCATGACTACAGCAAAAAACATGGTGCTCACCATAGCCTGACCAGAAAATGTGGTACTAAACTGAACTTCATGCAAAACGGTGCCTCTGAGTGAAATATGGGTGGAGATTAGCCAGCAGTTTAGTAGAAAGGGTTGTGTATATCTGGCACTCCTATTCATGCAAAACTCAGTATGATTGAATGGTACAGCTTTCTACCACTGTCTTCTCATAGTTCTGATAACGATAATGATTATGTAGTGCTGGATACCGAGACATGAAGCGAAATAAATAACCTCATTCATTTTCCAGCAATGTATGATGTGGATGGCCCAGTGAAATCACCACAATGAAATCCCCACAAAAGAAAGTCTTCATACTTCCTTTGATGTTTTATTAAAGCAGGTTTAAGCTGCATGTTTAATTAAGAATTAAATTAACATGCAATAAAGATTATGCGGATCCCACGCACTGTGGGAATCAATGTTATGTGAAGACTTCTGCAGGTACCTGGCTACCCAGCATCATTTGGGGTTATGGAGAGTGTTACGAGGGAGACCAACGTAGTTGTGTAAGGTGAGCGCTTGCATGTGTGAAACGTGTGTGTATGATGACAGCAACAAGACGACTATGGTGACTGCAATTGTATGACGGTGACTGCATGATTTCTACTCAGGTTGTTCGACAACAATTTACAAAATGCCCATTGTTGGGTTCTACACAAGTGCTGGACGAGTGCAAGTGAGAGAAACAAATTACGATGCAGTCTGCAAATCAATGTTGCACAATCATATGTACCGATGCCTATTCCATGTGATCTAGGTTAAAAATACAATGGCATTTGTCATCAACTTGGCATCCTGAAATTTAGAACAAGAATTCCAACTGAGCAGCAAGCGCATTCAGTGTACAGGCGCTGCATGCCACTACTAGATGCCAAAGCTACGCTTTGACCTGTGACACCTGGGGTGTGGCCATGATCAGCTTCTCCGTGCTCCTGCATAGAGTGATAGCATGGCAGCAATAGCAGTGGGAGTGATAACGAAGACAAGTGGCCAAGCGTGCAGCGTGCATGAATGAATTAATGAGCTCATTTTGAAAAAGACAATGTTCGTGGAGGATTACGACAGATTTCATACTCACAGTCTGAAATATTAGACAAAATGACCAGATCCCATGCAAGGGCATATACCTCACCAAAATTGTTAAAAAAAGTGTGGCCCTTAAATGAGTCTACACTGTACTCCAGTGAAGAAAGGTTAAAATCTGTTTGACCTGGACTGATTCCAAAGGTGGTAGAATGTCCCACAGCTTCTATGCAACATTAGCTGCAATGAGGAAAGAACTGGGGAGTGTGGACTGATCCTAAAGGTGATGCAGTTTAACTCTTTCTCTACCGCTAAAAAAAGAAGAAAATTGCACTAAATTTGCCAGAATGTTTTTTTTCACTCAGTTTGTAGGGCGTTTTTTTTTTTTTCTGAATAAAACGGTGCCATTATTTCAATTCAATGGGGTCCCTTTACGTCACAAATTGTGTAAGATAGGTTGAAGGCTTCACTGCATGACCCTGGTGTCTTGCAAAAAAAGCATCTTGCAGGGCTCGATACACTGTTTTGCAGGGCTCGATACACTATGAAAAAAAGGGAATATGAAGAAAAAATAACCGAAACATTGCAAAAACATGCACATGAATAGTGGCTAATTTTACGCAGCTCCTAAAACAGTTAGTAGGCCGTCTTCGTACGGCAGACTCACAGACAGCCGCAAGCTCCTCCGGGCCATCAATAGAATAATCGTCGTCAGACACCTCAGATGAGAACACATCATTTTCCATTTCCGAGCAGAATTCTACAGAGCTGTGGTCTAATGAGGAGTCGTCAAAATATTTTCTTTTATGTGCGATTTCACTGCCTCGCTTCAAGAAGGCAGCCATGCTTTACGCAGGGGTGTCAGAGACGGCCATATAATAAAAGCCAAGACACAAATGGCACAACATGGACAAGTGTGGCCACCTAGTGTCAGGAATCACAACTAAGTTCAATAGGACGTGTAAAACCACCATAGGTTCACTGTGCGACAAATTCTGTTTATGATGACTATAGTTGTCATTCGTTATATTGGTAGAAAATTTCATGACAACTATACTCGTCAACGATGCATCGCATCACATCTGACACGTGCGCTACGCCTGATAAGCTGAGGGGGCATCGTCCCACTTCTCTGTATATCACAGTATGATCATCTGAGGGCCCCATTTCACTGTACAAAACAACTGCTCAATAAATCCTGGGCACTCGTGCCCTGGCAACTGGGAACATGGTGCCAGGCTGATACATGGCGTCAGAATTGTCTTGCCCGTGCCCTCATCCACTCGTATGAAGGATAGCAGGCGCAGAATGAAGGCTGCCACCATGGATTTCATAATGCCACCGAAGCCGTTGTGGTTGGACGGCGACATAAGCAAGCACTGGTGGCTGTTTAAGCAAGAGTTTCAACTATTCCTGACTGCAACGGAACCAGCGAGTAAGAAACGAGAAGCATCGACGGAAACTGCGTTGCTACTGAGCGTTACTGGAGAGGAAGCCATCAAGGTGTACACCTTCAGGTTCACAGAGGATGAGTCGAAGGATGATTTTGACGCAGCAATCAAGAAGTTTGACGAATACTTCGGGTCACAAGTCAATGAGGTACATCAATGCTACCTGTTTCCTAGCCGAATGCAAGAGCCAGGTGAGCCTTTTGAACATTTCTTAAAGGGACACTAAAGTTGATGTGGACTATTTAAGTACCATTCCAGGAACCTCGCAACGCTTGTTTTGCACCAAGAAAAGACTTAGTTTACGAGAAAATTGCATCTGAAGGTTCCGAATACCTTTTTCGAATTTCAAATCTCCCGCCACCCAATCGGGGGAGTGGTGACGTTGCATACACCATCACCGCCCTTTGCTGCCGTCGGTTAGTAAAACAGCGCCGGACAGACGGCAGTACCGAGCCAACACAGGTAAAGCCAGAGTGGTAGATTCGCCGCTGCAGCTGCTTTTTGGGAGAGAGTTTTGCGAGGGAGCAAAACGAGCACAGCAATACGCGACAACGAAACTACTGAAATACGAAAGTGTGGACAGTGCAGAGTCGAGCGAAAACAAAACCTTTCGACCACTCGCGTCCTTGTCAAGGGTAATTTCAATGAGTTATTTTTTCTAAAGGTGAAATAGAATTGGACATGTAGCATTTTATTTCATCTTATAATACAATACAAGAATGATTTTTGCAACGAGTGGTGGGTACTAGCGACAAAATTTAACTGAGGAGTGCTTTCGTCATCGGGCAAGTGCTTGAATGGCCCGGAGGAGTCTATAATCATGTCCTGCATTTGCCTCAATTTCTCGAGTATTAAGGCTCTCTTCGCAATAATATTGATACCTTAGAGATTCTCGAGCACTAATCTATCACTTTAGCTTGATTTAATATTTGCCTTTAGTGTCCCTTTAAGATATCTGAAGATGAAGGCATGAGCGTGTAACTCTGGTAGGCTAGCAGAGTCAATGACCACAGACCAAATTGCTTTTGGCACAAACGACACTAAGACTCAAGAGAAACTTCTTCCTAACAAGTTAACGCTGCCAAAGGCAGAGGAACTGTGCAAGGCAGCTGAAGTAGCACCAGCGAACCAGGCAATTTGGATGCAAGAACAAAAGCAAGTCAACGCAATGCACAAGACAAGTGGTGCTTCGAAAGTAAAGCAGCGCAAACGTTATAAATGTCAAAGGTGTGCAAAGGTGCATGCACCACGAAAATGCTCACCATATGGACGAACATGTCGTGCATGCCAAGGAAAAATACCACTTCGCTATATGTTGCAAGGCAAAACCACAAGTAGGCGAGTTGCAGGGTAGTGAAGATGATTTTGAAATTCTCACTATCGGAAACAGGACCAGCCGACTAGACTGGACGGTGAAAGCGAAGGTTGGAAGAAAACTGATTGATCTTAAAATAGATACTGGATCGCAGGCCAATCTGCTAGCATTAACACTGTACGTAGAGAATGAAACATAGAGAATCTGCCGTTTCGCGATGTGTTTCAGTTGCTACCATTTTCTCCGATTTCCTTTCGGCATGTCGTCAGCATCGGAAGTGTTCCAAAAGCCCTAAACGATATTTTTGAGACTATACCAGGAATGAACGTATATGTCGATGACATATTAGTTTGGGGCTCACCAAGGCAAGAGCATGACGAACGACTCAGGTTGGTGCTAAAGATTGCAGATATAGCAGGGCTAACATTCAACCCTGACAAATGCATTGTCGGAGTCAACGAGATAGACTTCCTAGGGGACATAATTTCTGCTGAAGGAATCAGGCCGAGTTCTTTTCTCGTTCAGTCTATGCTGCAGATTCCAGAGCCGCAAGACAAACAAACCACGCAGAGAATACTCAATGTTGTAAATTATTTTGGCAAGTTTATTCCAACACTGGCAGAAAAGACGAAGCTTTTGTGCAGCATAATCAAGAAAGACATGGTGTTTGAATGACATCGAACCACGCGGAAGAATGGCGTCAGATATGCCACAGAGGTAGCCAACCGTTACTGTCAGTGTTCAATCCAGCAAAAGAAACAAAGGTCTCATGTGACGCGTCACGCAGTGGCCTAGGTGCCGCACCCTCACATATCTACAATGGCACATGGAAACCAGCCGCGTATGAATCAAGAACACTCTCAGAAGTGGAAAGACACTATTCGCAAATAGAAAAAGATACACTGGCCATTACATACAGCTGAGAAAAATTTGACCTCTTTGTGTATAGCCGTAAGGTCGTCATTCAGACCGACCATCGCCCTCCGATTGCTATCCGTAAGAAAGGTGACATGCCATCCAGGCTGCAGCGCTTTTTTTAAGCGATTGCTAAGATATGACTTCAACCTGCAATTAGTTCCAAAACAACAGCTCGTGCTCGCAGACATGCTGTCTCGAGCACCCAGCAATCGGGGCCCAGATGCTGTTGGCACCGCTGTATAGAAGTGGACACCGTGAGTACGGTACGTTCACTTATCAGCAACGAAACATGGAAGCATCTCGCCACAAAAAGAGCCAAGGATAGTTACCTGAAAGTGGTCCTGCAAAACTTAATAACGAATGAACCAATAGATGGTCCATTGAAACCCTTTTCATCCGAGCTGTGTCATATTAAAGGTGTCCTGTTCAAGGGGTGCAAGGTCGTAATGTCAAGCAGTATGAGGTGAGAGACTTTGCACAGGGCTCACGAAGGTCCTCTAGGAATTGGCAAACGTAAAGCTAGGGCTCGTCGTCTCACCTTATGGCCTGGCATGAACTCGGAAATTGAGGTGTTCACTCAGAAGTACACTGCATGCAAAAAGTATGCAACCCAGCCGAAGGAGCCACTTAAGATGCATCCGGTTCCAGACCAGCCTTGGTATCACGTAGGAATCGACATCTTCCACTACAGTGGCAAGTCCTACCTGTGCGTCCATGACGCCTTGTCTAACTTCCCAGAAGTAGAACGCCTCCGAGGCACAACAGCCAGGACCGTCGTTGACCCAACTAGTGCTATGTTTGCTTATTATGGCATTCCAATGGAGGTTCTTTCAGACAATGGTCCCCAATTTTTCGAGCAGAGAATTTGCCTCGTTTTCGCGCACTTACGACTTCGAACACGTTACCTCAAGTCCGTAATTCCCACGTTCCAATGGGCTATCCAAAAAGTGGGTACAGGTGGTGAAGAGACTGCTAAAGAAAACTACCGACACTAAACAGGATTTCTGGTTGGCACTTTTGGCTTACAGGACTTCTCCCTTGGAGTGTGGCCAGATGCCAGCAGAGACCCTCCAAGGCCACCGACTACAAACACTGCTGCCTGCCTTCCAATGTGGACCAGCCCACCAAGTTCTCAAGCACCTTCAGCTTCAAACCTCCGCATAGTCACTAGCAGCACTCCATGAAGGTGATGACATCCGAGTCTAGACTGGCACGTGGGCCACGAAAGCATAGGCTCTGAAACCGTCGACGTACCCGAGGTCGTACCATGTCATCACGCCGGAGGGGCGGACCCTTCGGTGCAATCGCATACACTTACTACCGACTGGGGAGTCCTTCCAGCGTGGCTTTGTTCCCAATGGCAGCGACGCGGAATCCGAGTGCTCTACATCAGCTCAGCGCACCGAAGACGCAGCATCGAGTAATGGTGTTACGATAGCCATGGACATTTCGGACAGATCACTGCCAACGCCAGTACCAAGGAGGTCCCTGAGGCAACCAAGACCACCCTAACGACTGGAGTATGGTCAGAACTTCGAGCAGATTTCCTAAGCACGCTGTGTCAATATTCATGTGCTTGACTTTCGTTACAAATGTGTAACCTCGTGAGTCATCGCTATAGCATATCTGTAAATAATTGCACGGTTTATTTATTTTTATTTTATTTTTTCTCGTAACGAATGAGGATGTCGCGCCTGACACATGTGCTCTGCATGATAAGCTGAGGGAGGCATCGCCCCACTTCTCTGTATATCGTAGCGTAATCATCTGAGGGGTGTTGCCCCATTTCACCTAACTGCTCCATAAATCCTGGGCACTCGTGCCCTGGCAACTGGGAACATGGTGCCATGCTGATGCAAAAGGGGGCTGAATGGTTAACACAGCATCTCAAATAACTAGCTGCCACTAGGGCGAATGCGAGAAAGTGGCACATGATAAATGCACCAAACGTCTCAAAAGGTTAGTTGGCTTTAGCATGAGAGAAGTCATAGAGAAGGTGTCTGGTATTTAGCAAGTGGCCAGGAAAGCTTGTGAATGCAGTGATATACGTTCACACGTGACGATAGCAATCTTTGTTTCGGCCGTTGCCATGCCATTGCTATTAGGGTGTCCCAGCTAACATTCGCCAAGCTTTTCAACGAAACAAACAGATAAAAAAATATGATGCAAGGATGGTCCTAGCACACTGTTCAGTTTTCAGACCTCTGATGACCAGATAGCGTAGGTTTTATGATTTCATCTTGCATTATCTTATGTTAATCTTCTTTTTCGTTGAACAGCTTGGACAATGTTAGCTGGGACACACGGTGGACAGGAACAACTATGGTAGAACTTGCACCAAATTTGCATCTCCTGGCAACTGAACAGAGGTTGACTGCTTTCCACTAGCAACATTATCATGGGTTCATTACTTTCATTGTATGGCACTCCTCTTGCTTCACCATGGCTTGGGTCAACAAAGACAGCCGGTGTGGAGGTAGGTGATCATTCTGTGTGACAAAATTCATGACAGACGACAACAAAGTTGTCTAAGGCTGTTTTTCTATTTATTAGAATAAGCAGGAAATG
This sequence comes from Dermacentor albipictus, assembly GCF_038994185.2. Classification (NCBI taxonomy): domain Eukaryota; kingdom Metazoa; phylum Arthropoda; class Arachnida; order Ixodida; family Ixodidae; genus Dermacentor; species Dermacentor albipictus. The sequence continues at coordinate 101,815,953 of NC_091825.1, read as the reverse complement.
TTGGAGGTGCAAGACACGTGCAGCATACACGCTAATGTGCCGGCTCGCCAGCCTCAATGTGGTTTGGCTTGTTCTGATCGCTCAACCAAAAACTGCTGGATCAATTAGGTAATGGACTGGGCCAGAAGCATTCTTTCTGTTTCAAGGAAGTGCTGGTAATGCAGCTAAGCAAAAATATTGCTCTTTCTGCTTGTAGTAGCAGGCAAGTGCTCATGGCGCCATGTGGGCATAATCCAAAAGGTCAAATGGCGTGCTGTGGAGTGTCTGAAATATCAGTCATTCTTATGCACTACATATATCGGGCTGACGGTGACACCACGACAATGTGTCTAAATTTTCGGTGTCTGAAAAAAAAATGGTAGGCGATTGCAACCGACTTTTTCAAAAGGCTTAGTGTGTTCCTAATCTTAAAAAAAAAAGAATAAAATAAGCTCATCCTGCTAAACATTACCTTTTGGTATGTTCCACACCTGATCTTTACCAGCTCTTGAGCCAGCACTTTGTTCTCTCTATGTCTAGTTGATGATTGAGATCAAAGACATTTCCTTTGTATTGGTGCAATGGCAAATACTGCCTTGCCTCCCAATGTTTGTTAATGGGATACATTTCTAGGGTACTTCACCCACTTTATGGAGGCTGTCCGAGTACGTATCTACGCCTCTAACCATTTTCCTGTCAACATGGGTAACTGGATATGTGGTACTCGGTACGTTTTAACTTCGTATGTGCCGTTCCTAAATCGATCTCTTCGAGGCCAACTTGGGTAACTGAACATGTGCCCCTGTGTGTGTGGTACTCTTCATTGACATCAGTTTACCCGTTGTTTCATGTCAACTTGTGTTACTGTGTATGCGCCAGTGTTTATGTGCCACTCTTCAATGAACCTCTTTCACCCCAGCTTGGGCAACTGGGTATGTGCAACAAGGGTATGTGACACTCTTCAATAATCCTCTTTACAACAACTTGGGTTACTGGGTATGAGCCACTACGTATGTGCCGCTCTTTATTTGACATCTTTCATGCCGACTTGGATCACTAGCTAAGGTTACCTGGATATGTGCAGCTCTTAATGAACCTTTTTGAGGAAGGCTAGGGTCACCAAGTATGGGCCACTGAGCCACTCTTGAATGAAAAACAAAAAAATATCGCAGTTTTGTCTGGCAAGCCGAAGATACTGCCCGAGTCCAAGGACTTCGAGCTGCCACCTAAGGCCACCACAACGAAAACTGCCGGACCACTCTTTTTAATAAAGTTTATTTTCTTCTTTATCGCCCGAAAGGCGAAGCACTGACTGCAATAGCAAATTAGTAGATAGCTATATGAAGTATGGATAGTAGTTTTATTAGCCGTATAAAGTTGCAAACATTCACATACTAACTTATTTAAGATAATATCATGTGTAAGCGCGACTGAACAAGGACGTAGAAAGAAACAGACCCACAGAGACAGCACTCTCTCTGTGTGTCTGTCTCTTTCTGCATCCTTGTTCAGTCGCGCTTACACATTCTACTATGGATTCAACTCAACTAGCTAACTAAATTAACAAGCATAGTGTCACGCATGCACAGGTGAACAGGAACACATCTCGCACAATGAGTGCGGAAACTCACTGTCAAAATGCTGGAGTGAGGAATCGCGGCAGCAGTAGCGATCTAATTGACATTCAATTGAATTGACGTCGAAAGCACAGTGCATACGAAGCTACGAACACTATGCGCACTTTGCAAACATTGCAGATCGCTTTGAAGACGAGGCCCACGCGGGCGCGCACTTTGTCCACATCGCAGATTGCTTTCAAGATATGGTGCCCACATGGCCATGCCGTAAGCAGCAGCTGCCGGAGAAGAACCCCCTCACCCCCTTCTGCCGCCTCACCCCCGTGCCTCGCGGGCGACAGGAGAGGGCGTGCTTCCTGCCTGCCTTCCTCGCTCACAGACGAATTTGAGCCATGTTCGTTGGCTCACCCTCGCCCGCTTTGCCTCGCACATACAGCATAACACAGGCGGGGACAATTTTATTGCCCTTGGACTTTATATGGAACCTCACAGTGACGGCAATGGCGACAGCAGAAATGCGCCTGGAGTGTCCATATAAGTGCTACCGCAATAAAAGAAATAACACTTGAATTTCTCCGGTGCTGAGCAGAGTTGAACCCGTGTTAGGTAAATTCATACAATTCTGTCTGAAGATATTGTAACGGAAATAGGAAAGGCAGTGAGGAAGAAGGGAGGACGAAGAGAACGAAGAGCTTTGGAGGCTGCATTGTGCTACCATTATCATCCATCTCCTGTGAATAAACCCATTTTGTCGCAACTCTTCGTAACAGTTGTGGAGCTGCTGGGTAATCGACACCCGAATACGGAGGTTGAACCACAAGTTCTTCGATCGAGCCGTCGCCTTACTGGACTTCCACCGAATCTTGCGGAGTTCAACATGTCCCATGACGCAGATGAACCATGGCCCATTCCCCATGCTATGCCGAAGAGTTCTATTAGACAACTAAGAGATGTACATCCCTTCGCCGGAAGACCGGCGAAAGAATGGCTCATCCATTACCAACAGGTGAGCGCTGCCAACAAGTGGAATAGTGGTCCTCAGCTTTTGAATGTCGTGTTCTTTCCAACTGATACTGCGTTAGTGTGATTCGTGGATCACGAGGAAACGTTAACGTGGGGCAGATTTCTTTCCGAAATTAAAGAGCGATTCCGTGACTGCGCGATGAAAAAGAAACGGGCAGAACAGGCACTACTGCAACCTACACCTACACCTGCACGACCAACATTGAGGCAGCAATAAAGCTGCGTAGGATGGTGGACTTAGGAATGTCTGAGAAGACAAAGCCGGGCATATTCTAAAAGGAATCATCAAGGATGTTTACTGTTTCCTCATCGCAAGAGACACCCACCCTGGCTTCTGTCGCCAACATCATTCAGCACTGTCGCACTTTCGAGCAACTTAAGACGAGGCGCATCACACCGCAGTTTGGCAAGCTAGCCAATATGACAACAGTTGCAAGCATAGATAGCAACCAGTCGCTCAATTTTGCATCAGCAACCGGGAAGAGTTCAGCCTACACGCACAGACGACACACCTAGGCCTCATAGCTCCCACCTGCCACTAGACTTAGAGTCAAATGTTGCATCCTTCTCCTCATACCTTGCGGCGAGGAACATTGAGGATTATGAACTCGCGCCTCGAGCACATCCAGGTGACTACGACAGAAGCCCTGCTTATGATGATCGGCCACAATGAGAACAGCCGCATTTTTATGTACAGGACCCCATGACTTATGATGTTAGGCTGCAACAAGGACAGCACCAACCCTATTACCACGATTCAGCTTATGACCGATACAGTGGATTTCAGCAAGCAGCAAAGACATGTTACACATATGACAACGAACTTCCTCGCCATCCACAGCTGCCTAGCATTCGTTTTGAGGAATATGCTGTGAACCGCGACCCTCCTGTGTGCTACAACTGCGGTTTCACAGGACATATAGCTCGGTACTGTCCCCACCGCCGTCAATCACGAAGGACACCACCGATGTTCTTGCCACCCGGAACCCATACTTCATATGACTTGTGGACGACCGATTTGCTTCCAAGGGATCGTTTCTCGCACGAGACCAGACGCAGGGATTCCCTGGCATCTGAGCGGAGTCTGACACCATCAACTAACCATCCCCGTCGCTCCCCATCCCCTTGGCGCCATTCTTCCTCAACCCCACCGGGAAACAAGCATCCGTGGCCAATGGAGGTGAGGTCGTTGGATGGTGTTTGCAAGAAATCCCTCTGCCTGTTGTGATGCTCAAAAACAAAGTGCATTTGTTGATTGACGGAATACCGACCATGGTGCTAGTTGATACTGAGGCGACTGTGTCTGTGATGAGTCTCGCTTTCAAAAACTGTCTGGGCCACAAAGTTATGTTTTCTTGGAACGACGTTGTTACCTTTCATGGAGTAGGTGGCAAGTGGCTTCACCTCTTGGTGTTCGTGCTTTGAGTGTTTTGTTGGCCAGTAGAGTGTTTGTGTCGGATTTCCTTGTTCTTTCTCGTTCTTCGCACGATTATTGGCACCAATTTTCTTGAACACTGCAGTGCTTCCATGGACAGTGGTGAAATATCGCTGAACAAGTTATGTATACCAGCACTTTCTCAACAAAGCTTGCGTGACGAAGACAGGGACACACACAGTGTTCTTGATGAAGTGACTGCACCATCATAGTACCTGACACCCGTTCATGTTTCTTCAACTACTGTTGATGCTGCTTGTGTCGACCTTGTAGTTAGGCCTCTCAGAATAAACTGTACTAAAAAAAAATATACTGGTGCCCTGCTCTGTTGCGTGCATGACGATAGGAGTCCCGCATTGTGGGCGCTGAACTGTTCCACCACGCCAGTTGTTCTTCCGCGCAGTATGAACATCGCTCTCTTTGATGAAGCCTCATGCAGCTCAATAGCGGCACTAACTGCGGACCTCACTGCAGTTTGCTCTCCTTGCAATAATCGCCATACTGAAGAGCTAATGCTTGGTATGGTCAGCAAGGCTCTCTCTACTTCGGACAGCAAGTACAGGACAGGTCCTTTCCAGGCATGTTGCTGCATTCAACCTCATATACGGAGATGCACCACTTCATTTACCATTATCCCATGCTTGCCACAGAATAGTTACCGTCTTAGCACATCCCATCCAATGAGTGTCATCCTCTGAGCACAAAGTGATTGCAGAACAAGTCAAGAGATGACGAACAAAAGCATCGTTCAAGAGTCTGTGAGCCCATAGGTAGCCACAATATTCCTGGTCCCAAAAAAAAGATGGCTCCTGGAGATTCTGCGCCAATTACAGACGTCTAGACGCAGCGACGAAGAAGGATGTCCATCCACTACTGCGAATCTATGAAGTCATTGATTGCTTACACGCTGCTTCTTATTTCTCAACACTTGATTTGCGATCGGGGTATTGGCAAATAACTATGGCCCGAACTAAATAGCTTGGTTTAGTTAGAAAGTTCGGTAAATAGATTCGAACTAAAGTTCGGTTAGGTATAAATACCTAAACCGAGCTAACTAACTAAGTAAATAACTAAACAACTGACTGACTAAATTAGGCAACCTGTGCAAAATGACCGTCCCAGCATCTAGGCCCCAACAAGGGTGCCTTATAAAGCACGAAAATAAATTTAGAGAGTGTGTAAATAATGTAGTATATCAGGTTCCCCTGTCCTGCGGTAAACAGACAGGCCAATGTGCAAATTAAAGGCTGAAGGAACACATGCAGAATGTAGACCACAAAAAAGGGATGGCTTTCTGCCCACTGAAGCGTGTCTGCATGCAGCCAAAAATTCACAGAGTGTAGTATCATCACAAAACACAGAGACTGTGTCATGTGCAAGATAATCAAAGTGAGAAGAATTTGATATTTAAAGGATGGTTGCGTCACTATACCCTGTGTTGCTCTTACTGACAAAGAGATACCTCGAGCTATCACCACATTAAATTTTTCTGTGCATTTTTTCACTGCATTCTGCGCATGGCTATAGTGGATCCGTGTGACTATATATATATATATAGCGATGCTTCCTGAAAAGAAAATAACTTGTTGGAAGTAAGTGGTCTGTTCTCTCGTCTGTCCCCTCTAGTGTCCTCGGGCTGTTAATCAAACTTTAATGCAGTATGACCCCATGGGGTTCTTTAACGTGCACCCAAAGCACAGTATGTAAGCATTTCAGAGTGCGGCGCTTAGGTAACCTTTCCTGCAGCGAGCATTAACATCCTACCTTGCAAGCGAACGAAGGAGCACAGCCAAATATGAGAGCGAACAGGGAGCGCAGTGAGGCATGAAAAAAGCGGTGAGAGCGATGATAGCACGAGAAGGAAAGTGGAGGTGAAGGGTACGGCAAAAGTGTGAGAGGAAAAGCACAGTGTCGCACATGAGGAGCTTTGCGGCAACAATGACTACGAGCTGGCACCAGAGTAGCATGCATCGTCTGTATGGAAACAAAACACTGCATGAGCAGAGGTTGTCTGCAGCGGCTGCTGTGAATCGTGCCCATGCGTCGCCCGTGCACTTCCTCTCACAATCATCTGATTAGTGAGGCAGTCACATGACACTGAGCTCTGTTTGCAACGTGCCACCCGAGATAGACTGCCTGCCCCAGCCAATATATCACAAAATGAAAACTTGTATACAGCTGTACTAAAATTTCACATCAGGGAGTGTTGTAATCGTCGGTCAATTCTTGCATGCCACATTGTCTGGAACGTGCCCGCTGTAGACAGTTATTGAACTTGCAACTTTGTGCCCAGCAGGACCCCAATTTAAAAGCAACACAATTTTGTACCTCACTTTAAAAACATTTTACACACCCGTTTTCCCTTAAAATGCACACTTTTACAGACCAGTAAAACTTACTTCACTGTCCCTCAGATTCATGTCGCCTCCCAAGATTACTGTCTTTCCCAAAGATTCTTTCTTGCATTGACGAAAGCATCTTCGAAGCTGTACTTGTCTGACTTCGCTGGAGTAGCCCATGCTCTCAAGGTGGGTGTTGAGGAGGATGAAATCTTTGTTGTTGAACGTTGCCTAAGTGAGAATTACAAAGGAAACCACACTGAAGTGCTGAAGTATGAAGCAAAAGTTTAACTAAATAAAAGGTTTTTAAGCACTTAAACACAGAGGCCAAATGGCGCAGACGCAAGGCAAAACAACACTGACAGACCCCATCTGCATATGTTGCGAACATGGCGAAACAGTAGCCAGTATACTCCCAAACTTTTTCTTCTATAGTTGAACCTCCTTTTGAAAAGTCACATCCAACGTGAAAATACTTTCTTTAGATTCAATATCTGTTATAAGCATACATTCAACACACAGTGATATTGGCTAAACACATTTTATATATACTTCATTAAATCCATGTTAACTACATCAAAATTCGACTATATTAGAAAGTGTAAACGAATTTCACAGGCTGCAAGAAAGACACAGTTTCGCCCAAAAGACCAATCATCGATTCTGATAACAAATTAGCAGACAGCCATACGAAGCAAGGCTAGTACTTTTATCAGCCGTATCAACTTGTAAACATTCGCTTGCTAACTAAATTAATAAGCATGGTGCCAGCACGCGCAGCAAACATGAACACATCACACTCGATGACTGCAGACACTTGCAGCCAAAATGCTGGTGTGAGGAAAAGCGCAGCGAGCGAAGTGACATTTGTGCTGTCTATCGCTTCAACACAAAGCAAGCGCCGAGAACACACAGCACGCACTAAGCTACGAGCCGTTGACGTGCCTAAGCTCTGCCTCCAACGAAGATCGCTCTCAAGATACGGCCGCTCAACCGCGTGCAGCTGCCGCATGCGGATTTGGAGCTGGAGAGAATGCCGCCGTCACCTCTCCCTTGCCTCCCCCGGCACCTCGCAGCGTTGGGTGCCTCACACCCCAGAGAAAACAGCCCACTTCCTCTTCGCATTTGTTCCTTTCATGCAGGCGAGACTGAGTCGCAATCATCAGCTCCTCTTGCACATTTTCACTCACACATACAGAGAAGGGCATGCGGTGACAGTGTTACCACCCCTTGGACTTTATACGGAACCTCACGGCGACGCCAACGTCGATGGCAGAAATTAACTTGGAGTGTCCATATAATAGCTATCGCAATAAAAGAAACCTGTCCATCAGTCACTCACTTACACAACGACACAGTAGGTGGAACACTACATACAGCAGAGGGCACTGATGAATAAAAAGACACAGTCAGAAGAATAGAGTTTCCACAAAACCTCACGCATCTTCTAGTGCCTTTCTTCTCCTTCGTTCAACTCCCTGCAGAGTAGCATGTCGGCAAAAATACGCTGACTAATCATTCTGCTTTTTCAATAAAGAGCTTGCTCTCTCTCTCTCTCTCTCTCTCTCTCTCTCTCTCTCTCTCTCTCTCTCTAGCATCTAACTAAACAGTAGTATGAAACATCCTAAGAATGTTGCAGAAGCAGCGGTCCTCTCAAATTCTGACTAAACTGACATTCATAAGAGTGATTATATTGATGGTGAAAGTAGACCTCAATGAAGGCTGGTGCTTGCAATTGATGTTCCAAGCTGCTGGTTGGTATACACCATCTACCCACACATACCCCTTATAGTAACGGTGCGCAGTGATGTGTTATGTAGAAACATTACGATATCCTTGTGTATATCAGGGTTGATCATACACATGAGAAAAACAAATCATGAAATCTATAAAAACATGAAATGTACGTATTAATGGTACAAGGCAAAGCCACAAAGGTGGCAGAATAAGATTGGATTCGGATAGTGATTCGAGTGTCTTTGCTTTGTCTTTAACCTTATTTTACCAGCTAATGCTCGCTGAAAAAGAATGAGCTAATGTTGCTGCTTCAGGGAGAATAGAAAGATAGAAAAATCACTATATACAGTTCAGACCACTTAATAAGGTAACCGCCTATAGAGCAGGACCAGGTATAATGCAATCTTAATTAATTTCTGGGGTGTTACGTGCCAAAACTATGGTATGTTTATGAGGCATGCTGTAGTGGGGGACCTCGGATTAATTTTTTATCATTTAGGGTTCTCTAATATGTACCCAATGCACAGTACATAGCCGTTTTTGCATTTAACCCCCATTAAAATGTGGCTCCCAGGGCCGGGATTTGATCATGCGACCTCCAACCTAAAGCCCCTACATCCACGCGCCACCGCCGACCAGGTTAAGTACCACCAACCTACCCTCCTCCTCCACGCTCCTCTCCCACTCACCCCCTCAGCTTCCGGCGTCAAGCGGAACTTACGTAGCTTCAGCTTCCTGTTCCGAGTGGAAGTGACGCTATGTTTTTTAGCGTTGTTTACTTTCGCGTCTACGGAGAGGCTTTAATTGCACCAGGTGCGGTTGAAACTGTTAATGCGATTCTACCCAAGAACCACCGCCTATTGTAATCGGCGATCTGGTCGTGTTCGCTGCTTCGCGTCAACCTGCGACGGGCTGTGCCACGAGAGAGAACGTACAGTGGAATGTAGTGCCTGGGTGCTTGGAGACCACTCCCATTTTTCGTGCATTTGGAAAACAGCGACAGCAAACTACTACTTCAGCGGAATACAACAGCTTGTCCCCTTTGAATTCTTGTTTTGAAGCATACATCCCCTCCAGCCAGCACGTATGGAGGGACTTTAGTGAAGGAGTTCGCGACGCCAATTTGTACGGCAGACGCATAGAGTTTATGCTGTTGATTCTGAGGTTGAACTTGTCTCAAACAGCAGATCGAAGGTAACGAACGTCCCAAGTGCGTGCACTGCGTGAAGAACTGCAATGACGTGAAGCTATGAAATATAACAAGTTCAAATTTGCGTGGAGGGCATTCAGTGACATGGTGAAAACAAGTGTGCTTTTTTTGTGCGATATGAGCGGAGGTGTGCAGTGAATTGGTGCGTGCACGCGTGTTATAACGCGTGCAAAGGAGTACGGCGAATTGTGTTAGTGTTGTGACACAAGCAGATGTGTACGGCGAATTATGTTCGTGTGTTGTGCCCCAGCCCATGGCTCTCCGCACTTTGTCAGAGAAAGGGGACGACAGGCAAAGCTTGTGGCGCAGCGTACGCAAACAAGCACGTAGATGCACACGAATGACGCTTGGTGGAATGGCTAGAGTGAGCTACTCAAATTAGCACCGGTTGCTAAGCACGGGCGTCTCACTATCGTCTGCAATCACAGTGGAAATTCTCGAATCGCAACTCCAGGAAGCGCAAACGCCGGAACCGGAAATCTTAAAACCGGACATGCCGGAACCGGAAATGCCGGAAGCGGAAATGCCGGAACCGGATTTGGTGTGAGGGGAAAAGGCGGTTGTCACTACTTAAGAAAGCGGCGGTGGTGTGTGGATAGAGGGACTTTACTCCAACCTAGCAGTACAACGACACCTCTATTACCGGTCTGTAACACAGTCCTTTTTGAGTCCTGTTTACCCTCCCATAGTGCTCCCCGTTATATGCATACCACTAATACTAGTCCACATGCACAAGACGAAATATTGGTCATAATGTGGGGCCTATGTCACGAATGACTGGCAAAATGTGTGAAAGAGAGGTGAAGATTTGAAGATGACGATGACGGGCGGCGAGGGAGGTGATGAAAAAGAGAAGTGAGGGAGAAGATGAAAAAGAAGGCAGAAGGCTCCCTAGTGGGGCACTGCTGACAAGAACTCGGATCAGGGCAGACGTATCTCCAGCTGTGCTCTAGAACAGGAAGGAGCAGTTTTTAGGACCCGGATCAAAGAGAGGCAACCTCGAAATGGCCAGCAGCAGATCCAGATCCTAAGCCCCGGCTAGGTCACCCTGGCCTTGCTCCACGAGCTCGCTCCAGCCCCACGCTACCGTCACCGACCACTGTCCAGTGCTACGGAGGCAACTGCCTGGCCGTGCCAACGGCACAATGCCCAACGATACAGGACCACGTCCTGTGCCACACTGGTCTCAGCAGAAAGCCACAGCCCCATCACTCGCAACAGAGGTCAACGGCTTCGCCGCGTCAGAACCATGGAGGCTGACGTGTTACACAACACCGGGTCGACACCTGCTACTACTGGTGACGGTCAGAAAGTTGATTCCTTTACTCATGGACAACTTTCTGTGGCTGTGAAGGGAAAGCTATGGAGGCAAAGCGTGCACAAGCTTCTGAAGAAAGCCCCGCATTTCAATCTACGATAGTTTAGGCTGGGGAAGAGAAAACATAAACGCTTCAGTACCAACAGTTAAATATGACAAAACACACCACTGACGGTAAAGGTTTACTTATTTTGCGGCTTTTCGCTTCCGTGTCTGAGCAAACACAAGAACATCGCGCATGGAAGCTGCGCCGATTCTGTGTCCGTTCCGAGCAACCAAAAGCACTGCCAAACACTGCCACACTATTGGCGCAGTAACAAATTTGCAGCAGCAACGCGACCATAGCTTTCCTTTCACTGCTACAGAAAGTTGTACGAGAGTATAGTGGCTACTTGTTAGTTGTTTAGTCGAACTGAAGAACAGTATGTAATTAAGGTCTAGCTTGTTTTTTATGTATATAGCTAGTTTTGGGAGCTTTCTGTGTGCATATATGATTTATGGTGCGCAAGATTACTTTGCTGTTCGTTTTTCTGAGTTTAAATCATTTCTTGAGATAAATGTGAGTGAATGAGTGAAATAACTGTATTAGGTCCAGAGAAGATGCTGGGGAGACCCCGCGCCACCCAGCTAGTCTCAAGTAGGGACCGCCAAGCCGAGCTTGACGGCCCGATTGCGGGCACTCTGGACGATCAGGGTTTGGTCATTGAGTTCAGAGCTGCCCAAGAGCCCAGCCCACCTATCCTCGCTGAAGGAGGAGCTGATGGCTTCACACTCCCACAACACATGATATAATGTTGGCCTTAGTCCACAGGCAGGGCAGTCCGCACTGCGATACCTTTCAGGATATACTGCATGAAGGACTTTTTAGTTATGTTTGCATCGTGTCCATATCTATTTACAAAACACCGAAATTGGTGACAGCAAGGCAGCCTTTCAATGAGGTGAGCCAGCCAAAGGGATATCCAATGAAGGAAATTCTCAGGCAATGTGGAGGACGAGGAGGGGGAGGTGCGAAGCAAACAAAAAAAGGAATGTGGCTACAGCAGCGTGCTTTAAGAGGTGATTCATGCAGGGCTAAAATTCAGATTTTTGCCAGAAATACAATTTTTTCTCATTTTCTTCATTTTGGATGCACAAACATATAAAAAAGCTCCTCGCCAAGTTTCGTAATTATCTGTGAGATAGAAAAGAAGAAAATTAGCCCTTTTTACCCACCCAGCAGTGGCGCGTGTTTTCAGTCAAAGGCGCCTACAAACGCAGTTTTCAAGATGTGGCCGTAGAGTGGGAAAACAGCATAATGTGGAGCCAACTCGTTTATCGGAAGGCTCGCTTTTCACACTTTCTAGTGGCCTTCTGAAGAGAATATTAAAAAAACGCTCAAGAAAAACAAAAGGCCATTTCTGGGAACAGTGAGTCTAGATTGCTTGCGAAACTGAAACTGAAGCTTGGAATGGTGGAAATACATTTTGTCATTCCATTTTACCCACTTGCGGGGCTTTCGCACCCAACCCTGTATTTTTTACTGAGAAGACATGTCCAAACGAGAAGACACACGGGCCAAGCGACGAAAGCCAGCACCTCACAAGCACGGAAGAGTGTTGGACAACTTCAAAGCAGACAAAAAAAATATAGGAAGTTGAAACGATTGCCGCTGAGAAAAAAAAAATTAATTATAGGGTTTTACGTGCCAAAACCACTTGCTGATTATGAGGCACGCCGTAGTGGAGGACTCCGGAAATTTCGACCACCTGGAGATCTTTAATGTGCACCTAAATCTAAGTACATGGGTGTTTTCGCATTTCGCCTCCATCAAAATGCGGCCGCCATGGCCGGGATTCGATCCCGTGACCTCGTGCTCAGCAGCCCAACACCATAGCCACTGAGCAACCACGGCGGGTTGCCGCTGAGAAGTTTTGAGTGAGGACCTAACCTATGCAGCAGTTCTTCCTCAGTTCAAACTTTTTGGCTATTTCACACTTTTAGGAAAACTATAGTTTTGAAAGTGCAACGACGATAACTGTTTGCAAAATTGTGTTCGAGCAGAAAACTTGTGAGGAGCTAGACAATGGACCTCTTGAATTTCTAAACTGCTTATATCAAGGAACAAGTATAGATTTATGAATCACAGTAACAACAGAAACGTCAAACTTAGTTTTCAAGTGATGTGGTTTCTACAGAAGAAGGCATAAAATTGCAAGTGGCTGTTGCTATCCTGTAATACAAGGTGTCTAGAGGATATTTATTCTGAGACATGTTATCTATCTTTACAATGTTAAATTGAGTTTTCCAAGATGACATACTCATTTGCTATATGGGATATGCATAACTTTGCTTCCATTCGTGCATGGGTAATAAAATTTACTTTATGTCATAATGACAATAAGACAAAGCATCTGCCAAGTAAGTAAATTATCACTGAGGGTGACCATGTAAAGAGAGTATAAGACCAGTGTCACTCACCTCAGCCTGTACAATGTGCCGTTCCATTTTGGTGGACGAGAATGGAGAGACGGTGTGAGTCTTGCACTTCACCGTGTCCTCCTTCAGCAGTGTCACAACGTAGTAGCCTTGCGAGTCACCAGGTATGTACCGATACCTTGCAAAACTGTCCCTGATCTTAGGCTCGATCTCAGGTACGACCTCTTGCAAATAGACCACGTCTGGATCCAACCTGCAATGTGATGACAGCTGTGATTCCTAAAAATGTGACATCACCATTGTGGATTTCAGAGGCACAACGGTGAAATTGTAAATAAAACGTTTCAATTTGGTAAAGGCCCATTGTACTGCAACAAGCATGCAATGCTTACCTATTGACAGCTTGTCAGATTTTTGTCAGTAATGTACCACACTGTGTGAAACCGCAGTTGGCGCCCACAATATAGTGTCACACAAAAGTGAGAGAGAGCCTTTTTACTTAAAAAGCACAGAAGTTTGCAGGCGTAAAGTATTCGCCTACACGCTAATCTGCAAAGACAGATATGTAGCAAACAGAAAATGACGCGGAGGAAAGCATAGGGAAAATTAGTTGCTGTTTTACTTGGAGTGCAGAAATGAGAAGGTAAAGGGGAATGAAAATGGATAAAAGAGAGAAACAACTTGTCGCCAGTGAAAGCCAAACCCACAACCTCCATGGTTGTGCAGAGGTTGTAGGTTCAGCTCCCACCAGCTTCCTTTATTTTCACTTGGTTCCATAATGTTGTGACTACCAATGACTCCCCTCACCCCCATCATCGTTCTCTGCAAGGAAGGGGCAGAGGAAGGTCCCAGAAAAGAGATTTGCAGTTTGGCTTTTGGCTCCAAATTCAAGGACTGTTGGTTTTCTGCCTGTTTCAACGGCTTGTAAAAGTGTTCAATTTCTTTTTTACGGTTGTAATAATATGTATGCTGGTACCCAAATGAAGTTAACAGCTGGAAGAATCTGGCAAATGTGCCTCATCCCATGGAAATGCCAGATTGATCATGTGAACTAGCACGCTTCATGAAGGGGGAAAAAATTTTACCTTCTTGAAATTGTACACAAACTAAGGTTGCCAAGGTTGTAATAACAGATTTGTGTGAGTGACAATGAATTCCAGTGCAACGATAGCACACTGAAAGCACTTCTGGACACATGTAAAAGAAAGTGAGACCTGCCAGTTTTTGGATGTGGCTCTCCTGAAGGTGACAGTGATTGCAGGCTTCAGCATGTAGAAGATACCAATTATGTTCAGGAGCACTAATGCAACCCTTAACTCTCATTACTCAGCCCTCAATTATAATCTGAGAAAAGACACAAACATTCCTAATGACACCAGGACGTAAAAGCATTCCCCACTATAAGGCCGGCTACACTGCAATACAATGCGATGACAAACTCTTGCTATGTGGGACATTACTAAAGCAACTAGACCTGCCAGCATTGTCAGGGGACATTCCTCTTTCATGAGCATGGACATACTATACTAGTATGTCTAGAATAGCGACGTTTTGTCAGGGTGAGGGATATAGTAATGTAATGATTTGTTTCACTTGACTTGATTTGATTGATTGATTTCATAACCAGCGATTTTGGTGACAACATAGGCCATGTGAATGAACATGCTGACCTATGTACTGCATCGAACGGACGCTCACCAAGAGAGGGTACTAGGTGTCTTACATGCCTCATGTACCATATTTCTGGGAACAAACAACCCGGCACCCCTTTCCAGTTTTGTGGCCCTGGACCAATAGCGAGAGCAAATACACACTACTGTTGCTCCATGAGCGAAATAAAAATCTCGTGCCCAGGCAAGCACCTGAACAAGCACGGGATTCTCCTTGTGGTCATGAAGAAGTGAACTTGATTGTTCTAGGTTTTTAATCTGGCCAAGGAGCATTGAAAACAGAGCAGTAGTAACTGCTACTGCATGATATGAGGTGCACATATCAAGCAGCAGCCATCAAAAATGCCACTGATCTTCCACAAGCCGCAGAACATATCAAATATAGTTTTCTTACTTCCCAAGTCTGGGACAACATTCCTGCCTACATCGCTTTGATAACAGATCCCCTTCAATTCAAGTCCACCATCAAAGAACATTTAAAATGTAACCCGCGACTGCTGTACTCAAGCCTATACCCCTCAAGTAATGCCTCACATCAAATAATTTGAGGCATAATGACTGAATGAATGAATGAATGAATGAATGAATGAATGAATGAATGAATGAATGAATGAATGAATGAATGAATGAATGAATGAATGAATCATCAGTATGCTTTGTGGGACTATTCCATGGAAGCTTCCTGCTCAGCTTCGAAGCGCAACACTGGCATGGGAAAACATTTGCTTGGTAGCCTTATGTGGAAAGTCAAACATGCTCATATCCTCAACCTGTCTTATAGAGGAGCTATTCCTCGTACCTAGGCTAAGGCCAGTATGATACGAGCCCTGTTCCTTTCATTCCAGTCTATTCCTTCCTTATGATCCACTGAATGCAGATGGCCAATTGCAGTGATAGTGTGGGCTCAGTGTTTTTCGAACAACCCACGAAGCAAAAAAAGAAAGGCATCGGAACAGCATTGTTACACTATCCCAGCTTAGTCAGCATCACTGTATCCAATGAGCAAAAAATGGCTTTTTTTTAATGTCTGCACTCTTGTGTTCTTGTTTCCTTTGTTTCCAAGAGCTTTTCAATGCTAAAACTTAGCTTGAGATGGCCATTATAAGTAATCTGAGATGGACAACATAATATATTAAAAAGGGAGACAGTCAATGTAATCACAAAAATGTAGGGGGGATGAAACTGCCAAAAACAGAAAAAGGCAGTAAGGGCAGTCAAGTATTCTTTCAGAAGTATTGAAGAAAATGACAGGTGCTCTGAATGTCAACTTGTAGGAGAGAGCTTAGTGCTGACGTCAGACTATGGCAACTCAACCCATTTAAGCACCCAGAGCCCAGCGGCATGCAGCAGAATTATTGACTGCTCTCTCAACTACACTGGACAAGCTAACTCTGGACAAGCCCGGCTTGTCCATGCAGAGCAGTCCTGAAACCATTTAGAAAAACCTTAGCTTATTTCCAAAACAGCTAAAGGGGCCGTGAACCACATTTTATTGAAGTGGAAAAAGGCATCTGAAGTGAAAACAGGCTATTTCAGAAATAATTTGCCACAAAAAGTACTTCAATGCATTCAGAAGAAGTGGAGTTATTGGCAATCAAACATGGCCTCCGATGTGCTCTTATTCCTACTTGAATGCCTTGTACTGCAAAGGCTACGGCGCAATGGGGCATGCTCACAACACTCTTCCTTCTCAATTTCACCGTGGCGCACAGTTCAAATTTCATTTTGGATGTTAATGTAGATGCCACAACTTCCGCCTTTGATGCCTACGATGCGCTAAACATAATCCAAATGCACTTGTCCTCAGCGAGCCGCAGTGCGCTTAGCCAGTGTGGTTTGCCCATTTGCACCTTGTGCTCAAATGTTCTATTTTTGCATAAGGAAAGCAAAACAAATTTAAGTCCACAATAGCATTCTGCATAAAATATCACCCCAGAAAGTGCCCTATGAACGAGTCTGCCTTGTCTAATTTAAAAGCTATAGTTTTCACTAAATTGAACTTCCGTGACAAAATGAATATTTAGAGAAATGGCTTCAAAAGCAGAAGGATGCCAGTTTATTCTCATTGCAGGTATGGTTGCTAGACTTTCCCTGGAACATACATGACGCCTTCTTGTGTTCCACGTTCTTCTGTGGAAATGGCTTTGAGCTTTTGCTTCTTTCTGGCTACTCTCCCACTTGTTGCCCCATATGCTCTCACTATGAATGAGCATTCGTTGAATGCTCTTTCCCAAATGGCATGCGGTATGCATGCCACAAACAGTGCATAAGTCATCAAGCACTTCCTGAATGCCTTGTAGAAGCATGCCGTGTTTCACATTAGAAAGAAAAGGAAAAGCAGTATGGGAGTTGCAAGCACTGGTGACGAGATAGAAGCGTCTTCAAAATAAACACAGAAAGAACTGCCTTTTCTCTAGTTAAAGAGCCTCGTCTGCCTTCTAAAATGAAGCCTGCTCTTCTAATAAGAAAGTCTTCGCCTTTACATCTGGTGCCGAAAGTCAGGAACGAACTAGGGGCTTTTAGACAGGAGCATTTCTTAAGGGTGGAGAGCAAGAAAGAGGCTTTACATTCTAATGTGACCTTGCGAAAAGCACTGTGCAAAAAGGCATATGTGACCCTATCTCACTGAGTACTGACCATCATGTCACCAAGCTTATCCCCACACATCTGAATCAACAGCAAGTGAGTGCAGGATTGAAACAAAAACAACACTGTCTTGAAAATATTGACAAGTGGACTTGTTTATCTTTTTCGGTTGAGTGCTTTTCCCAGTCTAACAAATGTTATTGCTCAGCACGGGATGTGCCTGCATGTATCCAAAGTTTCTGCAATGTTGTCAATTCTTCTATCTGCTGTCCATTGTCACCGAACCTTGTGTAATCCGATTGCACGTATGCGCGATGCAAATGGTGCCTAACTTTCTAGAAGACACGCGGGCACCAGCGATTACTCTGGAACATTCGATGGCTCGTGTATAAAAGCCAACGCGCTTGACCGGTAGATCAGATTTCGCGGAGTGCTGACTGAGTTCGCCACTATCGTTGTGCTTTAACCCTTTGGCTGTCACGGACGTACTGGTACGTCATCGCGCTTCCCCCCCCACAGTGTCACTGACGTACCGGTACGTTCTCTATCGTGCGTTCAAAATTTCACACCTGAGCGCAAAGCTGGCGCTCCTGGATTGGCCACGCTATCTGTTGACTCTTTCTAAAAGTTCGTATATTCGCCCCGACCTGTGTTACTCCATGTATTGAAGAGTACGGCGCGACTGCTACTCCCCACTTTCTCTTTGCTGAGTGGCGCAGTGGCTCCATGTTCGCTGTATCATGCGTCGTGCGCTTGTGGTTATGGGTTCAAGGGTTGTTCTGCAATCTCCGCTGGTTTGAAGGTTTTTATTTTCCTTCTGTTGGTGTGCCTGCTACGGCGCGTCAAGTTCAGGCGCACGTGCCGTTGCCTCTCCGAAAAGAGTGACTCGTTGCTGCTTTCGCTCTCTTGCCGCACCCTCGCTTTCGACTTGCAGCAGTAAACGTAAAGTCTTTCGAACTTTGTTTAGCCTTTTTCCATCTCTCTCTGTCATCTTGATCTCGCAACGTCCCATTTATCTCCGTTGTGCGGGCGACTGAAAGCGCATCCTCCCTGCGCGCGGTTACTTTCGGATGGCTCAGCGCGCGGGACCTTCGTCTGCTCATTGGAGCGGTGGCTCAATTCCGATTCAGAATACGAGCCAAGCTCGGATTCGGACTCGGACAGAGTCGCATGCGAGGAAGAGGGTTCCGCATCGTCAGATTCGGATGTTGAAGGGATTTTATAGTCAGGCTGATGATGATGATGATGATGTTTACTAACAACAGCTGCAGAACACTGAAATGTGTATATTGCGTTGACTATGTTATTTGTATACCAATCATAATCAAAAATAAATTGCTATGTGCATTCCATGTTATGCTCGTTCCCTGAAACCAAGCCGACACTGGGGGTGTGTCACGGTCAGAAACGTCCGACAGCGAAAGGGTTAAGTGTAGCCTGTTTTTGCAAGCACAGGTTCACCCAATAAAAGTTAGTTTCGTCTTTCACAGTATTGCTGCTGTGTTCTTTACCGTCACTACCATGTGACAATATGAGGTGCTGCAGGAAACAGGTGTACCCATTGTCTCTTTGCTTTCAAGCAAACATTAATGACACTTCAGCAACAAGACAACACGGGTTACAAAAGTGACACCACAGCAACAAGCACATCCACTTTCAAGTTATGTCTCACATCCTGTGCATACCCTTACCCTTTTCTTCCGTGGCCTTCTGGAGGCCAAAATGACACTTTCAATGAACTGTAAATGTACCTTGTCATTATGCGGAGATGTGCATGTAGATCATCCATTGTTATCATTCGTGTTGCATGGAACAATATGTATTTATAGTGGTACATGAACAACTTATTAACTTGTGAGGATATAGGGGTGAGCACACAGGAAACTATCGTAACCTCTGTAAATAAAATTGTAAATTTAGCAGTCTCGTGAACCACAAAAGTTCTGAAATTTAAGAAATGCACCTATGGCACATCTTGGGCCGGGATTGTGTTTTGCATTTGGAAGAAAGAAAAATGAAGGAAGTATGGGAAGAGTGAGTGCTGGTAGTGAGCTAGTAGATTCTTCTTCAGAATAAACACCAGCAAGATGTGCTGTATCTCTTATCTGAGGGCCCTGTTTGTAGGCTACGACAAAGCCTCTTCTAATAGGAAGGCCTTCACCGTTACAAATCTGGCCCAAAAGCTTTCACCCGAGCGTTCACCTGAACTTTGTGTCACCTGACCACGTGGCTGCGCCACTGTGTACTTTGTAGCTTTTTACTTAATTCATCAGCAGGGTGTCTACCAAGTTGACATTTCCAAATTCCCAGAGTTTTCCAGGTTTTCCCTGAGTGCCTCTGCGAATTTCCCTGAGTGACACAGAACTTTCTTTTGTGTCAAGGCAGGCTCACACAATGTCGCCCCATGCTGTCACTCTCACAAAAAAACGACTTAATACATGATTACAAAGACGGCGCCGAATAAAACAATACACGAAGAAGGGGGACACGAGACAGCACGTGTCCCCTTCTTCGTGTGTTGTTTTATTCGGCGCCGTCTTTGTAATCGTGCTTAACCAACTAGCCCACCAACACATGCTCAGTGACTTAATACAGTCTGAATAGTAAGGAGTAGTGTTCATGTTGCTCAAAAAGAAAACAGAAGGGAGGGGTTAGTAAAACGCACAGCAAATTAAATGGCTACAGAAAAATGGTAAAGCCCATTGCAAATCGAGTTGAACATTTTCAAATAAGAATAAAAAGAGATGCATACAAAAGCAAATATTTTCGTATATTACTACTTCTATCAGCTGATAGCAAGCTCATTGGTATGAGGCCCGAGCTTTGTCACAAGTGAGATTCTCTCTCAGCAGCTGGAAAGTCAACCTCAACTGTCCTGACATACTTTGCACACAACGCCTCAGTGTTGCCTTTCACTGCTTTAAAGAGTTTATTTTGGTTTTGATGAGGGAAATATCTATGTCGATGTCAGCCCACACTTCATTTTCTGAGCTCAAGCTCCTTCAAAGAAGCAGTGGCATGCTTCCTTTCCTGTTCATTCCTCAATGCGTAGGT
Source organism: Dermacentor albipictus (assembly GCF_038994185.2). Classification (NCBI taxonomy): domain Eukaryota; kingdom Metazoa; phylum Arthropoda; class Arachnida; order Ixodida; family Ixodidae; genus Dermacentor; species Dermacentor albipictus. Next base: position 101,795,607 of record NC_091825.1, on the reverse strand, counting down.
CCTTCCTGTTCTAATCCTCCTTCCGCCACGCATTTGCCCCAGGGACCATTTGAAGCACCCTTTTGGTAAGTTGTGCAGTCAACGTCCTTCCGTAACACTATGGTTATTGCTTCAAACTATTCCTAGAGCAGGACGAAAATAGGCGTTTTCAACAGGAGATGACGTGTTTAATGCATTCACTGTTGACTAAGCTCTTCAAAGACACATGCTGCCACTAAAGGAAATGCCATTGGGATCATTATAGAGGCCAGGTGCATGTGTACTGACTGTACAAGTTAAAATTATCCAGCAAAGGCAAATTTTAGGATCGAAATAATGAAAGTTAGAGCCCATAGAAATGTATGGGCACTGACCAAAACCTTCGGCTGGGATCAAACTATAACCAAAAAATCGATTTAGCCGGAGTTGAATTAATGGAAGTCTACTGTATATGTACTGTGTGACTGGTAAATCAAAGCTGCTGCACTTGACTGCTAAAATTAGTGTGAAATATAGATAAACAATCATCATGGCCATAAAGTGGCTGAAATGCTTTAGTGCAAAGCACGTGAACTTGCACGAGGCGCTGGTTTGGGGCCAAACCAATTCAAGGCATTGTGCAGCCACATACAGAAGTTCATGCGAATTGCCAGTTTTTCCCTTCGACGCACTACCTCAATTAGTCAGAAACTACCCAAGGACTTCGAGTCAAAACTTCTTGCGTTTCAGCGGTATGTCATTGATCTCCACCGCTCTACCAACATGCCACTTGAACACATTGGGAATGCGGACCAAACCTCTGTGTACCTTGATATGCCAATGGTTAGGACAGTGCACAAGTCTGGTTAACATGAAGTTCGGATTAGAAGCACTAGAAACGAAATGAATTGGATAACAGTTATGCTCGCATGTTTGGCTGATGGTTGCAAGCTCCCTCCCTTCATAATTTTTCGCCGGGAGACTATCCCAAAAGAAACATTTCCAAACAATGTTGTATGCTACCACGAAAAAGGCTGGATGGACTCGGAACTTGGATTAGATTGGATCTCCAGCCTTTGGGGCCGAAGGCCAGGTGCATTGCTGCACCCAGAATCAATATTGGTGCTGGATTCTTTTCTAGGTCACCTCACACCCAGCGTGAAAGAAAAGCTGCCTCGTGACCGAACGCATTTGGTTGTTATACCGGTTGGAATGACATCCAGTCTTCAGCCCTTGGATGTTTGCTTGAACAAGCTGTTCAAGGATTGCTTGCGGCAGCTGTATTGGGACTGGATTGAATGTGGATCTACCTCAACACCTGCAGGGAGACTGAAACGCCTGAGTACACCTACTGTTGCGCAATGCCTTTCAGCTGCTTAATACGGACTCTCTCATGAAACAGTCTACCGCGCATTGAAGAAATGTTCTATTTCAAATGCCCTCGATGGAAGTGAGGACGATCTGCTGTGGGAAACAACTAGTGACAAGGAGGAGTCCAGCTGTGATGACGACGGCGACATCAGTGGCAAGGATGAAGATTAGGCATAGTTTTCAGGTACTTCAATAAAGCTGCTCTCGAATTTTCCTATAGTTTGTTTCTCACGTTACATTGGCGTTTTTGTGTCTTTGATCTCGCGCGTTCGCAAATTCAACCCTCGCATTACAATCGCGTTCTTTTTTTTCCCCAGTTCCGCCCTCGCAAAGTCAACCCTCACGTTACAATTGGGGTCGGGTAAATACAGTAATTTCATGTTCTGGCACAACATATCACAAGGTTAATATCAAATAAAGAAAACAGGGAGACATATCAATGTTGTAAAAGTAAGTTACCTCAAGATTTGATCACAAACAGCTCTGATTCGCTGATGCAGGTATTGCTGATTCAGTCCATCAACATTCCAGCTAACCAGTGTCATCATTTCACATCTTGCTTGAGGTGCCTGAGCTGGTACTTCTGCAGCAACTGATGAGGGTATACTCACGCGTCTCCTGAAACACAAATAGAAATGGTTCCCATGAATAGTTTTAGTCTATAAAAAAGTGCTATCTAAAACAAGTCAGTCATTTTGTTGTACTATGCTACAGCCAAATGAGCTAATGAACTGCAGCAAGCTCGAAAAATTTGTTGTGCATACAGTGCATACATATAGCCGGAGCTGTCAACCTAGGAATATGAATACTAGTACAGTGGAAGGCAAACAATAGCGAAATGCATTGAAAAATACAAAACAGAGCTAGATTGATTATTATATTATGTTTAGTGTTTATTACAGATACGCAGACTTTGAGCTCAAGGAATAGGGATACAGTTGCTACGACAACGATTTGTGCCGCAGACAAGCAGATATGTTTATGAAGTTTACTAATGCAATATTCAAGTAAAGGGTGTCAAAGATTCAATTTCCGGTATACATTGGTTCCACCAGCTGATACTGCTGCCCCGCTGCTAGGCCTGTATAATAAATGGGTCTGAAGAAATTGGACCATAAAATGTTGCTCAGCGCCTGCGTTTGTCTTTATTTTGAAGTTATTGCAAAATGTCTGGAAAATCGTTCGGCGAGGAGTTCTTGAGGCCGACATTTCAGACGTTCTTATACATTGACTATATGGGGTATACGTTGGAGCCGCGAAGCCGTTCGCATTATCAGGCATGTCCCAAAAATCAGGCGTCAGGAAAATCGGTCGTTGACTGTGCGCTGGCAGCTCCTCCAGCCGACGACACGGTATCAAAGACAATTCGTTCCCTTTCAATAAAATGACAGCTAATATTCCTTGATAGAAGCCCAAATTCCCCGACTTTTCCCTGAGTATTTCCAGACTATTCAAAATCCCTGAGAATTAATGGTTTTCCCGGTTGGTAGACACCCTGGCTATCTATTTGCTAGAGAAAAATTTGACTGGGTCAGGTTCCCCAGTGGCGTTGTTGCTGATAAATTACCACGTAAAAGAGGGATAATTACATCCTCTGCTCAGTAAACTGTAACCGTACAATGCTACAACATTACTGTAACGTTTGAACGTCTGTGCCACATTTGCCAAATTGCTGCATGGCAACGTAATGCATATACACTGAACGCTTATTAAGACAAACCAGTTAAGCTGAATTCTCGCATATAACGAACAACATGCTAACGTTTGTATGGTTTTTGAGAGACTCAATTACAAAATATCCACTTAGGACGAACTGCCTCAGACTGTTAAGATGAACATTCGGAGTAACCACCATTACTAACGATCCTGGAGCATAAGGTGCCTCGATGCAGCGGTGCCAGGGAGTGCGCACATTGAGGCACCCTAATAGAGGCATGCGGCATACATTGCCAGTGGACAGAGGCGAAAATAAGGGGGAAACCAAAAAGTTACAGTGATGTTTAACTTCACGAATGCGGGTGGCCCGCAAGCGTACAGATGCTATAGCGCACATGAAGCTATCGGCCATCAGTGCACCTAAATGCCTACAATGTCCGCATCACAGAATGTATTCAAAACAGGGCTCGCGTGGCTGAACCATACGCAGCAGCCGCCAGAGGAAAACACCGCCTTGTAAACATTAGCTTACTAACTAAATTAACACACATGGTGTCAGCACGCACAGGCAATTATAAACACATCACACTCTATGATCGCAGACGCTCACTGTCAAAATGCTGGCATGAGGAATCGCAGCAGCAGCAGCAGCGAGCAAAGTGACCTTCTTGCTGTTTACTGCTTCAACACAATGTGACCGGCGAGAACACAGTGCATGCAAAGCTATGAGCCATTGGCCTGTACCACAAAAAAATAACTAAAGCAACTGCTAGAGGATTTCAACCCATTACGCCTCCACATACCTTCCTCCTCCGCAACATTTCGCCTCATTTCTGCTTCCCCACTTTGTTCAATATCACCTAGACTTTCCTCTAGGTGGTGTTGCTGTGCTACGCACCCTCAGCATGCTTTTTATGCCATTTTTCCCTCATTGTAAGTCTACTTCCTCTACCGTCTTGAAGTAAGGTATCTGGATGCACCTGGTCATGTTAGCAATTATTCTTCTGATAAGACAAACAAATTTTCATGGTCCCTTCAAGTTCATCTTAAAGGGAGTCTATATAAACATATATATATATATATATATATATATATATATATATATATATATATATATATATATATATATATATATATATATATATATATATCCACAAGCAGAAAACAGAGCATGGTGAGAGTGAGTGGCAAAGGTCGACTGACAGGTGACCTGATTACAAAGCTCACCAATTATTACGGCTGGGCACTGAAGCCTAACATGGGCAACATAGATGGTATGCACGAAGCGGTAATGGCAACCTATCATCACATATGTTCGAATGATCAACGCCCAAATCACAGCCTATGCCTGAGTGGTGCCAACTGATGGTAGAAACAGAATGCTGCTACTGCTAGAGGAGAACTACTTCCAAAGCACCGGAGCTTGCCAGAGCATGTTAGTAAGGCACTCCTGCCTGTCTATGAATGACTTGCTGACAAAAAACTCTTGCAGCGCTGCCACAGAGGCAAAACACAAACTGCAAACGAATCACTGCATTCTGTGATCTGGTCCCTCATGCCAAAGACCAAACATGCCTCTCTATTTGCAGTAGAAACTGCGGTAGCAGAAGCAGTAATGCGATACAATGCAGAGATGAAAGAAGCCTCATTTATTCGGTATTTAGTTATTCGGTATACCTACATCGCCTGTACGGCATTATCGTAGGGGGGTTAAAATACAGGTGGTTACAATGGAAACATATTCAGCAACATCAAAAGAATAAATTAGTAAACACAACATAGTTTAAGCACTGAAATTCGCAAAAGCGGAATACAAACTAACAAAGTACAAAACAAAGTGAGTAACAAAGTAACTAACAAAAAAAGAAAGTTGCGTATATGCAGAGATGAATAACAGAACAATCAAAGAATATGGCTCACAATAGCATTTTCAAAACTAGAAGCTGCCATCACTTCATTAGGGAGCTCATTCCTATCGTTAATCATGTTAGGAAAAAATAAATACTTAAACGCTTTGGTACGGCACTGATAAGCTCTAATTTTGTTAGCGTGGGCCCTCCTAGATGAAACGTAATGCGGCTCCTTGACGAACAGTGTTTTGTCAATACCAGTTTTACTTTTATATATATTATAAAGCAATTTCAATCTTAGGATTTTCCTGCGTGAAGAGTTTTCCAACCCAACCCTTCCCGTATTCCAGATCCTCTAATAGTAAAATTATAATTTCCTGTGACGAAGCGTGCTGCTTGCTTCTGGACGCATTCTATTTTTTCTGTGAGGTTTTTAGTGTATGGATCCCAGATAACGCATGCATATTCTGGAATAGGCCTGAAGTTTGTTAAATACAAGGTTGCCTCGTATTCTAGGAGAAATGAAAATACAACAAAGCAGCAAGGGCATTCAAAGAGCAGAAGAGAAAGACGGTCACCATCTCAATGGTGCAGAGCGAAAGCGGGCAGCTTCAGCCGCCTTCCTTCATGCAGCAAAGCAGCGACGCCATGAAAAACCATGCACCGATTATTCACCTGGGGTACATTAATGTGTTAGCTATTAAATAAAGCTATTTTATTGGTTGCACAACTCTTCAAAACAATGCCTCGCATTTTTTTTTTGCGATTTTCTCAGTTTCAATTTTTCAGCCTGTGCACAATCTTCTGATCAGGTTTTCTCAGCATCTGCAAGTCCAATTTTAGTCATTCTTCTTTCATTTGAAACCTTAGGGCTCAGTAAGTGCCGTAAGACTACCAAATAACGCCAGGTAAAGCTATAAATTAAATGACAATGTTCATATAAGTAATCATGCCTGTACTGCTAACATGAAGTTCAAATGCTCACAACTTTTGTTCTGGAGAAGCTAGAATGACAAAACTTGTCTTATGGTACTCCTTGATTAGTGTAGGTTGTAATGGTAAAGAGTACAACAAAAATTTTTACCAAAATGTGTCTGGTAAGAAAGAATGGTATCAAATACATTAAAATAAGCTTTATATTTAAGACCTGTACATAAAACTACATAAACCTAGAAATTTTCATCATTCTATCTCATATATTAAAGAAAATAATTCAAAACCCCACATATCCCCTTAAGTGGAATGTAATTCACACACAAGTGCTTCTTTCCACTGAGAGACACCATGATGAGTGGGAACGCCTACGAGCCCAATGCAGGGTGGATGACATTTTGAGCAAGGAGCTTTACGATTCACCTTTCAAGAAATAGCCATTTTCTAGCGTATATTTGTAAGGACTACAGCTGTACGGCACAGTATTGGGCAGCAAATCAATGCAATGTCGAGTGCCAGCAAATTACCAATGTCATCTTCATAGCAAGAAAAGACGGTTTCGTTCTCGGCCAGTATGTCAGCCATGACAGATTACTGTTCAGGGGTGAGCTGGCTACCTATGCTGGCTAGTGGAAATTCAGGGTGAATGGTTACGGGCACAGTAGTGCAAACTTGCGGTGGGGCAATGCTGCTTTCCAACGGTACTGTCTTCACGGCTAAAGCTTGCCAGGGAGGCTCTTCTGGAGAACATGCATGGGACAAAACGCTGAGTGGCCAGAAGCACCCTTGGCCGGATGTTGTACTTGAGTGGCCTCTAGTGGCTGAAAGATCAAGCGAGCTTGCACAGCCGAAAACCAGTCACCACCTAGGATAAGGGGAATGATGTTCTCCAAAACTGCTTCCTCAACCACACCAGATATAGGGCCAAGAGTTATCTTGAGGAGGGCTGACCCAACTGGTAGCACTATACCTCCTCCAATGACGGCAAGAGGGAAATTAGTTCATCGCAAGATCACTGCAGAAGAAAGGACGGCTTTAGAAATCAGCATTACTTTCAAGCCAGAGTCCGGATATGCTTTGTGTTCTCCGACTCCTGTAACAGTTGCCATGAAAAACGGACGTTGATGCTGGGAGCCAACAAGTTTGGCAGGCATACTGTGAAGGGCCTGTAGTTGTCGGGCACCAGGCATGGGTGACAATGGGGTCCGTGATGACATTTTGCTGTGTGACAGAGATGCTGCCGCCAAATGCCCTAACTCTTTGTGCTTGTTGCAGAGTGCTTGTGTGATTTCTTTGCCACTCGGAAATGTCGGGGCACCAGACTGCGCAGACGTAGCTTTGCATCTCCTTTCCTGCTGTCCCTTGAGCAATTCGGAAATGTGTTGTGTTGTCTTGGCTATGCTGTTGTAGCTGTTGGTGGAGCTGGTGGCTGGAAGTTGTACTGCCGGTGCCCTGATTTGCCATTTCGAAATGATTGTGGGTGAGGGGGGGTGAGGGTGGCTTCTGTGGAAATGCTATTGACATTACACTTGCCCTGTCTTGATCATGTTGAGTGCACTTGTCTAGGCTTGTACAGGTGGACACAAAGTCACGCACTGTTGATGATGAGCCGCTCTTGAAGGTCTTGTAGTAGGTAATCAATCCTGGACATCAGCAAGGATGATAGGGCAGCTTTCAATCACATGCAGCTTTTCTTAAGCATACTGTTGTAGGCTCTTGCCTGGGCTCTGTCTAATCTTTATGACATGTTCCTGCCACTCAATGAGGGTCAGCTCTGATGAAAATGTTTCCTTCAGGCCAGCGCTCCACGTTTCCCAGGTTTTATGATTATTTCCAAAAGCAAGGTGCCAGTACTGAGCTGTGCCTTTCAGTTTACTTGCGGCAATAAGACACGTGGTGGCATCACGGCATATTGAAAGCTGCAGTACATGGTGGACATCATTTAGCCAGACATTAACATATTGTGTTGGAGACACATCAAAGTAAACAACTGATGACAGGTCTGGCAGCATGGTAACTGTAGTCGAGGGACATGGCAGCTGTTGAAACAGAAGTGCCAGACTTTTGAGCGTAGTCGATAGTTCTCAGCTGTACCCGCATTATCCACGCATGACCACGGTGTTGCCTCACAACGTTGGTGAATGTCAACTTTGAGGTGCTGAATGAGGTTTTCCTTAGAGCCGATGCTGTCTAACTCACATCAGATCAATTCCTTGCGGATAAGGTAGACTCCGAGACGTGGCATAGTCGTTGAGCCAAGCTCATCCCAAATGATGCACCACAAAGCAAGGCTGTGCGAATGGTAGACTAGGCAAGTGACCACTAAGCACGGGATATAAGTTAGTCCTGGGCTAGTTGTCAACACTTGCGGCACTCTTCAAATAATGGCCATTCTTCTGATGCAGAGTGAACACAGATGAGGGATAAATGACAGGAATATCTTCCGGCATAAGTCTTCGGTGGCATGAGGGCATGGGTACAATGACAAATGTGGTATACTGAAAGCCATTCTTGCACTGGTGTCACTGGGTGATTTAGGCTGAATGAAGGAAGGCTCACAATGTAGGAAAACGGTTTAACGAGGGTTACGGTTAAACATCATTGCGAAATGCCAGCTGAACAGGCCAGTGGCTACAGCTTAAATGGCATGTCCATTGCGAGGACAGCAAAACAAAACAAGGCTCTCAGAAATAGAAGCAGAAGAATGGCTAACGATGTCAGCGTGGCTACACACTGTGCAGGACGCATTGCACCATCTGCAACAGCCCACACCAACTGGGACAAGCATATTCCTCCCACTGGCATCAAAAACAGATCCAAGTAACGCACACAATATTTGTCACTTGCTGCACTGATGTTGGGGCCCGGCTGATATGAATGCAAATTGCACAGGCGTGAGAGTTGTGCTCGCCAAGTTGATACTTGCCCATTGTCAACATGTTGTCCCACCGTCATATTCAGGATCCAATGCGTCTGAGCAGAGGCTGCATAGTTTGTGGAGCTCACTTTCCTTTAATGAAGTGAAGTTCACGTCTTATTTGTCTTAACACAAAGAAATGCTCAAGAAACAATGTTTTTGGCCTCTTTCACGTCCAGAATTTTCAGCAGAAAAACAACTGCCAGACAACGATGTCATTTTGGGAAGCTACAAAAATGTGCTGCTATGAAAAGCAGGCATATTCACCAATGTATAATTTTTTTGCGCCGTCACCTGTCATGTAACATGGAAAAAACACCTCCAGTAAAGCAGAACTTGTGTTTGCAGGTTTTACTTTGGACAAGTCAAGCTTGTCCTCAGCAGGGGCAGTACAAGTTTTCAATGATTCCCCTGCTTCATCCTTGGTAGGGAATGAGTTAAAGTGTACTCAAAAACGTCTTCAAAGAACATGTGCACAAATACCTAGCGTGCATTGTGGCATTTCAAAGCCAACTTTGGCCAATGTGGGTGAATTCTCTGGAGGGCCTCAACAGGCACTTACCGAGTGCTTTGAAGACCGTGTACTTATGACACCTGCTACGGAGTATATGAAAAGCCTTTGAATTAACAAGCACAGATAGTGGAGTAGAACTTCTTGCTGGGCGAGTTGCCTGAGATCTAATGAATACATAGTTGCGTTAACAGGAAAATAAAGACTTAGGAGGGCAAGTAAGAAATGATAGGTCGAGCGCTGATCGTTTCTTACTTGCCGTCCTAAGTCTTTATTTTCCTGTTAGTGCAACAATGTATTCATTAGATCTCAACCAACTTGCCCAGCAACAAGTGCTACTCAACTACATTTCTAGTACAGTTCTTTACTATGTCTGCTTCAAAAAAAAAAAAAAATTCGGCACTCAACCTATCGTTTCTTATTTGCCGTTCTAAGTTTTTATTTTCCTGTTAGCGCAACAATTTATTCATAGTTAGCGGGGTGACTAAAGCTACAAAGTGAATGAATTTTTTGTTTGAGCTCCTTCCATTTTGTAGTAGATTGTACAGAAATGGGGAAATAAATAATTTTCCATTGAACAAGCGAAGCCGCTTGACTAATTTTAACCAATTTTCACATTCAGGTGGCATTAGTGTGCCAAGAAACAGTTTCTCTGCAAATTTTGTAGTGCACTGTAGAGTGAATAGACCAATTACACACATTAAAATTTCACAATGTTGACTTACATGGACGTCACTATGCCTGACAGATGTGTGTTCCCTGGCTCTTCATCCTGCGTGGAACGGAAAGACAGTTCTTACGAGCCCTAAGGAAAATGGAAATGCACTTGTGCGGTGAAGGCTGTAAGCTCGAGGCACGCGTTTAATCTGCCTGCGCATGGACCTATGATACAGGTATATCTGTTCTCTACTAGCGACACAAACTATCGTGACAATCTGCTCGCTTCTTTCCTTTAGCCTACTAGAAGATCAGCGGAGCGTTAACAGCCACGTTATTACTAAATATAAATAAAACTTTTCAAAAGCGTCGGGAACACTTGCTTTTTCGGACTGTGGCAGCCGCGTGGACCTTCCCCTTTGAGCTTATCTTAGTTAAATCAGCAGGTACCCGCCACAGTTCAATCAACACAGCGGTGTCCACGAAAGGTTCTGAACCTTTCAACTATTGCTTGAAAAGTTGATTGCGACAGGAAGGCGGCAGCGCGGCGTCCCGTACGTTTCCAAAAACGAAGCGGCGCTGGACAGGAACAAGGAGTCCCACGAGCAACAAATACATAACGGCAGCCCACGCTGTTAAAGCTGAATAAAAAACGACAAGACAAGCTTCCAGCTAGTCACAAACGGAGTGAAGAGACGCTGTACTTCACAAACGGAAAACGCAACACGATACTCACGGAGTCCACAATCTCCAGGACAGACGGATCATCAGCAATAGCAGATGAGTCGTCGATAAGGACTGAAGATTCATCAGCACCACCGGAACACTCAGAGTCACTATCGTGCACTTCGTACACAACGATGTCACCGGCCGGATCCTCGGGTTTTCGTTGCATTACTTCAATGATGTCCGGATCCTCGTCAGCCTCCATGACAACACCTGACAGCACTATACTAATGTTTCCAGTCTAATCGCAGTATATGTAAGTAACGGTTCAAAGATAGTAGAACGAAAGTAGAAAAGGTTTGAACTGGTGCTGTCCTATCCGCGGTCACACACAATACAAATAACGACGGCAGAATCTCGACATGGCTCGGATCACAACTTGTTCACGCTTGCCCATAGCAAAGGAGGCTGAATGGATGGGTGGATGTTATGAGCGTCCCCTTTGGAATGGGGTGGTGGGTTGCGCCACCAAGCTCTTGCTACTATGCTGCCTAATATCCTACCTAGGTTAACTAATGAAAAAAGAAAAAAAAACATTGAACTACCACGTCCAAATTTTGTGATCCCCTATTGCGAACTGTGTTTTTTGTACCTCTCCGTCTTTTGTCGTTTCCCTACTTCCACCAATCTTCCAATCGCCTCTTACTAATGTCTATTACGGACCTGTTTGCTTTACCACTGCTCCCGCGGAACCCAAGGGCTTCAAGGGGGCCAGTGGTGCCAAAAGCGACCGCTGGGTAGATGTCTTCACATTCTAATAAAATATGCTCCGTCGTTTCCCTAGCTTCACCGCAGCAAGCACATGCTTCTTCTTCCTTCTTATATCTCGCTTTATATATAGGTGCGTGTTCTAAGGCATCCCGATCTCGCTTCGAAAAGTGATGAGCTTCCCTTTGAGTTATCATAAATGGTTTCTTTCCTGATTTAGTTTTTTCCTCTTAAGTAGTTACTCATGGCAGGTTTCTTTTCCATTGCCGCCACCCATGAGACTAATTCAGCCTCTCTGACTTTCCGCTTGACCTTCTTTGTTGCTGTGTTGCCCACCCCACAGGCCGCATACTTGCTGGTGAGCTTCCTAGTTGTTTTCCTCCACTGTGAATCAATGTTTTGCCTGTACAGATACCTGAACACTCTCCCAGCCCATTTACTTTCTTCCATATTCCTCAGCCGTTCTTCATACTCAATTTTACTGCGAGCTTCCCTCACTTCAAAACTAGTCCAGCCCATATCCCCTGCACAGCTTCATTTGCAGTCTTCCCGTGAGCGCCCGATGCGAGGCGACCCACTGACCTTTGGTTCCCGTCGAGCCCTGATTGTACCCGTGATTTAAAGCAAACAACCGCATTTCCAAAAGTAAGTCCTGGAACTATTACCCCTTTCCACATACCTCGGAGGACCTCTTACCTATTGTATCCCCATAGCGCTCTGCAGTGGCGTAGCAACAGGGGGGGCCGGGGGGCCGTGGGCCCCGGGTGCACGGGGCCAGTAGAGGGGGGGGGGGTGTCATATACGTCCGAAGACACCCGAAAATTGTCGATATCCTCGCCTTCCTCGACTACACCAGGGGGGGGGGGGGGGGTTGACAGAAGAGCTAAGGGCCCCGCGTGTTAGACGACCTAGCTACGCCACTGGCGCTCTGTGCTTCATTATGGCTGCATTTCTCTTCCCCTTGACTATTATGGTTTTTTTCTGTGTTTCCATATATCCATTGCCTTCGTTTATCCATATACCTAGGTATTTATATTCTGTTATCCGAGGTATTTCTTGGCCCTGTTTCTCCACTGTCTGTTCACTGTTTTCATTGAATACCATAACCCCTGATTTTCTAACACTAAATTTCAAACTTAAATTGTTGCCTTCCTGTCCACAGATATTAGCCAGACGTTGCAAATCACTTTGCTTGTTAGCGAGCAACACAATGTCGTCCGCATAAAATAAAGCTGGGATTTGCTGCTCTATTACTTTACCTGCCTGTTTGTATGAGAGATTAAACCCGATATTACTTCCTTCTAGCGCCCTCTCCATCCTCACCATGTACATCATAAACAACAGCGGAGATAAAGGGCACCCCTGCCTCAGTCCCTTGTTGATTTGAACTTTCTCCGCGCTTCTCATCCCTTCCCATTCAACGCAAACGGTATTTTCTAGGTAAAGCTCTCTCAAAAGCTGTAGACAATCGTTACCTAAGCCTTCCCCTTCCAGTATATCCCACAAAATGTTGCGGTCTACGTTGTCGTATGCTCCTGTAATGTCCAAAAAGGCCACATACAACGGTCTGCTTTCTGCTTTTGATATTTCAATACACTGAGTAAGAACAAACAAGTTGTCATCCAAACGCCTACCTATTCTAAAGCCATTCTGAAGCTCTCTCAAAATGCCATTATTCTCTGTCCATGCTTGAAGCTTTAATTTGATTGCCTGCATTGCTAGCCTGTACATTACCGATGTAATGGTCAACGGTCTATACGAGTGAATTCTGTCTTTCTCCCCCTTACCTTTATAAATTAAATTCATTCTACTTTGTTGCCAACTGTCTAGTATTCGTCTATCTTTTAAAGTTTTTTCCACTATGGCTTGCCTTGCTGCCTCTGCTGGCAGCCAGCTTTCCCTACGAGTCGAAAATAATAATGATGTGTTCCTTTAATTCAGTTCCAAATATTTTAATTATTAGACAAGTTCTTTCGTAAATTACATCATACCATTAAAAATTATGTATGTCCTATGCACCATAGAGTTTCGTAATAGTACACCTAGATGGAAATCTGGCGCTGCGATCGTTCAACGATCGTGGGAAGCGTCGCGGTAAAGAGAGGAACTCCACCTAGTCGCTCCACCTAGTCTTTTGACGTCCTCTACTGCGCTTCCCTTCTCTTGGTAACCATTCTGTCACCCTAATGGTCCAACGGTTATCTAATCTGCGCATTACATGACCTGCCCAGTGCCTTGTTTCTTTCCTATAATGTCAATTAGAATATCGTTTATACCCGTTTGCTCTCTGATCCAAACCGTTCTCCTTCTGTCTCTTAAAGTTATGCCTAGCAATCTTCGTTCCATCGCCCTTTGCGCGGTCCTTAACTTGTTCTCAAACTACTTTGTTAGTGCTTTGTTAGTGCCCCATATGTCAGCACTGATAAAATGCACTGATTCTATACCTTTCTTTTCAAACCAAACTTATTCAACTTCATGACAGCTCAAGATTTTATGTTCGCTGGATTGGCAGAAATTTGATTAAAATTTGTGCCAATGGTCAACACACCCTTCTCTGGAAAAGTGAATTCCGACATGTGAACGAAATTCCCTTTGTCTCCAAGAAACCTCCAAGTTTCTGGCCCATATGTTAGCCCCACATGTTTTGATCTTGTATATCTTGTTTTATTGTGCATGTCCCTCGCCGCGATCCAGGTTCCCAACATTTCGATTTCAAAAGCTTGCCTGTCACCACGTACACATACCTTGAAGGTTTGTGTGTTTAAAGTATTTTCAACATCTGTTCGCTTTTCTGGCATGGAATAAAACAGCCGTACTATTAAACCACTTACTTCTAGATCATTCTATTTGGTTCATTTTTCTAACCGTCTGCAAGGTTGCATTCGCATCTTTCATAATTAACTGGCCCCATTTTCTTTCTCACTTGCCAAAAATATTCTGTCATGTCATGCTAATTTGGAAGGCCTTCTGTCAGCAAGGGGTACTGTCCTTAGAGACTATCAGTGCAATATTGCACGAATAAAACTTTTCTTGGATCCTTGGGTGTCCCCTTGCATGAAGGCAAACGGAACATCAGTAAATTATTCAAATTATTGTTCAGTTTGATATCATGTGAGTGCCGCATGGTTGGTATTTAACTCTGCAAGAGACTGGTCTTGCCGTCACACCAAAAGCGTATTTCAATGGGTAGTATTCTCTTTGTTTTGACATTAGTTTATGATGCTCACAGATACGTATCTGTCAACAAAAACATCTGATACGGTCCCTTAATTTTGTGCAACATACACTAAATTTAATCAGATAAAAGTTATTTAGATTATTTACACGGTAGCACAGAAGCACCTGGACGACGAAAGAAAAAGACGGGATACAGAGCTAACTAACAACTGGGTATTTATTGCACGAGAACAGCTATATGTACCACCGCATAAAAGGAAATAAGAAGGAAGACACAAACAAACAATTAAGCAAGGTCAACTGACACAGGCGGTTAACGCGACAATTTTTTTTTGTTTCGTCGTCCACGTGCTTATGCGCTACTGCGTAAATAATAGAGACGTTTAGCGTGTCCGGTATTCGGGCAAGCGCGGGCGGTTTTCCGGTTTAGCGGGGGCGCCAACCTGAGCGGCCAGATTGGTGGCGCCAGCTGGTGGCGCAAAGCTTAATAATAATAATATATGGGGTTTTACGTGCCAAAACCACTTTTTGATTATGAGGCACGCCGTAGTGGGGGACTCCAGAAATTTTGACTACCTGGGGTTCTTTAACGTGCACCTAAATCTAAGTACACGGGTGTTTTCGCATTTCGCCCCCATCGAAATGCGGCCGCCGTGGCCGGGATTCGATCCCGCGACCTCGTGCTCAGCAGCCTAACACCATAGCCACTGAGCAACCGCGGCGGGTGGCGCAAAGCTTAACCACACAAGCACAGAGCTAATTACTATATTCTGCTTAGCTGCTGGCGTAAATTTTCGATAGTGGCGTAATCGTGTTCACAATTACGCCACTGCCAAAAATTTGCACGGGTGGCGAAGCAGGATATGGTGAGTTACTGCAGTTTTAGCTCTGCGTTTGTCTGGTTGAGCTCTACAACACCACAACACCAGGCGGCTTCACCGCTCACGTTTACGCCCCGACCATCCGGTAATCCGCCCAAACCGCTCCCGTTTACCGGAATAGCGTACAAGCTAAACGTCTCTAATGACATACCACCTAGCCCACCAGTCTGCCCTTTAGATAAAAGTTGCATCTTCTGTCTCTTGGACCAGTCAGCTCAGTGGTAGAGGTGAAGACCACAATTGGGGATGGCTGGCCAAGATCTATGGTGTCTGTCTAGTGTTATGCATCTGACAAGCTTTCGTGGTGGCAAGAAGTCATGTCAGACATCACGTGACCTTTATAATTACTGTGCAACGAGTTATCATAATACGTTTCATTCTATAAAGAATACCTCCAGCATGCAGCCTATATGCTTATGCCTTTTTGTTTATTATGGCCGCAAAATACAACATCCTTTGATGCACGCTCACTCGCTGTCTGATGCGCAAAATGAAGAACGTTGCCTTCACTAAATTTATTAGCAACAAGAAAGCCACTCTGGAAGCAATTATATACATACACAGCAACACACACCAAAACCTAAAAATGGGAAAAAACACTAACTAAACTAACAATAAAAGAAACCAGACACCCAACATGCGTTACATATTGCTCATGAGTATGCACATTAAACCTGAGTTAAAGAAAAGGTTGACTCCCGACGTCCTGTGCATGCATCTGGACATGTTACGGTTCAGCTACTCTTTGTGTATCATAACCATCCCCATGTTTGTGTAATCTGGTGCACAACCGAAAGAACGACAATGGCTTGACAGGTAGTTCACCTTTAAAACGAGTTACCATGTTTTATAAGGAGGATGCATCAACACTGCCGGCCAATGTACACATTACCATGTGAAAGCGGGATCTTATAATCACAACACCACCACGTGACACAAATTTTACATTTACCCCGTGTTACTAAAGCTACGTCATTAAAGTACATCAGAACTGGTGCTAAAGTTGGTGCAGAATATATGCACTTACTTTAAACAATCATAAATGAGACAGGAGCTTTGAATATGGTTGAATATTTTTGTAATTGCTTTGGTCATACAAAAGTCAATACATTCTTTCTTGGCGCCCACTCCAATTCGTTTGTTTTCTTTTTCTTTACAAGTGATGCATCGGCAGAGTTCGTATCATAAGCATCGACCATGATTCCTCTTTGTTCACGACAATGACCCGA
Source organism: Dermacentor albipictus (assembly GCF_038994185.2). Taxonomy (NCBI): domain Eukaryota; kingdom Metazoa; phylum Arthropoda; class Arachnida; order Ixodida; family Ixodidae; genus Dermacentor; species Dermacentor albipictus. The sequence continues at coordinate 101,779,033 of NC_091825.1, read as the reverse complement.
AAACAGGAAATCGCCACAGTAACGCAATGGCCCCTGTCGACTTTTTTTATATGCTTCACCGCAATACAGGGTCTGTATATTTGGCTGCGCGTGTTCAAAATGTGCTCACCGATGCACTGTTCTTCCTCAAATTTTGCAGAACGATCGCATTTTGCCGTCGACTTCGTTTAGTATAACACTTGGCCTGATTAGTTGCCTTCCGTAAGGCAAAAATGAAAAACTATTTTCGTCTATAGGGAAAACGGAGTCTGAAAAAACCAGCCCTGGCACAGACTTGTGTCGCCACCTGCCATCATCTGCAGAAAGCAGCGTTTGAGGGATGGCTGCTGCCTGGTGCCCGCTCCTGGAACAGGCGACTGCCCTCCCTGAAACGCTGCTTTGCGCAGATGACAACAGGTAGTGATAGAAGTTAATGCTTCCGCTGTCGCGGCAGCAACTCGCATCCCCATAAGCGCAGGTAAATTTATACTTTTTTCTTAGAAACCAGGCAATTAACTCTGCCAAGTGTCATACTAAACGAAGTCGACGCCGAAATGCGATCGTTCTGTAAAATTTGAACAAGAACAGTGCAGCGGTAAGCGCAATATATATATATATATATATATATATATATATATATATATATATATATATATATATATATATATATATATATATATATATTTCTAACACGCGCAGCCGAATATTCAGAACCTTGCAAATTGCGTATGCTTCACGGCTTAACATGGTTGTGTTGCGGCAAAGCTGACTTTATGAAACTGACATTATGTAACGGATTTTTTTGTCATTTTGCTGCTCGCATGAGCATAAGCTCGCACAACCATAAAACGCAGACTTGACTTGCTGTTGGTTGATTTTCTAGCTGTCATTTCAAGACCTCCACGTTGTTTGAAAGAGGAAATTTCGTTCAATATGTGTTTGTGAGTCACCTTATCAAAGGCCTTAATTAGGTCGAGTGCAATGATTCCTTGGAAGTCCCGCGTCTCGTTCTCAAATATGGATCTTTTCAGGAGGAGCATGGCGTCCTGCGTGGAGAGTCCCTTTCTAAAGCCTATTAGATTATGCCTAAATAGTTCGTGATTTTCTATGTGTTGGACGATTCGATTGTGTACTGCATGTTGATCGGCCACTTTGCAAACGCACGATGTCAGAGAGGTCGTACGCATGTTATTCGTGCGCAGAGGTTTGCCCGGTTTTGGGATGAGCACAACCTTGGCGGTGCGCCATTCCGACGGGGCCTGCCCCGAACTCCACACCGCGTTTATCTCTGCCGTTAGGACTTCGATGGCCTTGTCGTCCAGGTAACGGAGGAGATTTTTGGTGGCTCCGTCCGGCCCCGGTGCCGATATTCCATTTAAGTTGAAGAGTACGTGTCTGATTTCCGAATATGATGCCACCTTTGTTGTATGTGACGTCATTAGTGACGTCATTAATTCCGCTTTCTACAAATGGGTTTCCAGGAATTTCACCAAAGTCGTGCTCACGTGGCGGGCCTCTGCAGTCTACGATTCTGTGCTTTGGCGGGCGGTAATCAGTGATTTCTAATTAGTTCTAATTATTCCAGACACTTCAGTAACACAACTTCTCACTAAACTTATGCTCTGATATTATATCTATAATGAAACCTATGAATTTCGCATTGTACTATTTTTTTATTTTGTTTCTGATTTATTTTGAATTTCGTCCCCGGTCGTCTCAGTGATTTCCTAAGTAATTCTTGATTATTCCAGGCACTTCAGTGACTCAAATTGTAGCTAAACTTATACTCTGATATCACACACACACACACACACACACACACACACACACACACACACACACACACACACACACACACACACACACACACACACACACACACACACACATATATATATATATATATATATATATATATATATATATATATATATATGTACGCATATATATATATTATAGACCAATAAATTTGTTACTGTACTATTGTTTTTCTATTTTTTTATTTGAATTTAGTCCCCAGTCGTCTCAGGAGGTGAAACGGTAATGCTGCGCAAGAAACAAGAGTGTCACTCGATGCCTGTGCCACTAAAAAGTAATATACACTATATATGCGCAGTGCTTCATAAAGTAGCAGAACAAATTTATTAGCGCTTGCATTTATATTTGTGATTATGCTGCACACACGGACAGCACAATAGACCTTTGTGCCCAATAATGTCTTAGTAGGTGGCACCTTCATCCGACTTGTCGTCCTCGCTAAGGGCTTCATCATCATCATAGTTATGAACATAGTCCATGGCCTAGAAAACGAAATGGGTATGCAATGAAGCATCACAAACAGTGGAATGGTCTACAGTGTTGCTAACACAGAGGAGATGAGCCACATTAGCAGGTACAGTACAGCCTGCTTTTAAGGAGAACACCCAGTTAGTATTTGACTGTCGATTACAGCTAAATTAAAGAATGAAAGCTTGCACAGTACATTTTAACGCGTATATGTCAGCCTAATGAATCCTATCGGCCGTGTTTTTTGCCCCAACAGAGTAGAAGGGCCTTATTTGCATTAGTGTAATGCCTGCTTGGCATTCCATTTAGCCGTGTACCGTATTGTAGACACTCAATTTATAGCGTAGTGCATATCCGATTAGAAGATGTGGCTTAGTCTTTACAATTAAGAGCTGAAAATATTAATTATGGGCCTAGATATTGCAACAGTTATGACGCTTTCTTTTCCTTTTAATGTGTAAGCATTCTTTGACGAATACCCCAGCAAGGTCTGTCTGTAACGCGAAAAATGCCACACCCTTAATCTACATGATAGACCCATAATTGGCGAAGTTAAGATATTTACTCGTTATAGACGTGTAAATGCCGATTTTTGATAGGTTTAGAATCGATAAAAAAGGAATGCAAAATGAAAGAAGTGACAGTTTCGCTCGAAAGGCGAAGTATCGATTGCGATACCAAATTAGTAGACAACTATACGAAGTAGGGATAGTAGTTTCGTCGTCTGTACAAACATGGAAACATTCGCTTACTAACTGGATTAACAAACGTGGTGTCAGCGCACGCAAGCAAACATGAACAGGTTACACTCGATGAGCGCGGACACTCGCTGTCAAAGCCCTGGTATCAGTAAACGCGGCAGCAGGAGCGACCGAAGTGACCTTTGCGCAGTCTATCACTTCAACGTAAGAACGGCGAGAACACAGCGCGCACAAAGGTATGAACCGTCTGCAGATCCCTTTCAATATACCGGCGTGCGACCGCGCGCGGCTGTGCGAAGTACGCACTTGTTGGCGGCGAAGACCAAGCTGCCCTCCCTCCCGCGCTGCTAGATTGAGCCGCGGTCGTCGGTTCACCTTAAGAGGAAGCTTTAGCTCGGGCCCAACTCCGACGCGGCCTATTCAAATACATGTAAAACGCAAAAACGTTCCTCTGAGATAACCCCAGGGCCAACTTTAACGAAATTTATTGCATTTGAGGGAGAAAGCTAAATTCTAGTGACTGTTGGAAGCGGAATTTAGATTTAGGACTTGAATTTTCATTACACGATTTTCAAATATTTGACCGTTTGAAAAAAAAAATAGAAGCACGAAGTTTACAAATTCATAGCTCCGCATGAAGAACTGATATCGCGCTTCTGTAAACGGCATTCATTAGACCATTCAAAGCGGACAAATTCGATATGTCACTTTACATCTTACGTGAATTCGTTACGTTGGTTACAAGGTTCTGCAAAAGTTGTATATCCCTATTATCAATTTTTTTTATATTCGTGTGTAACATACCAATTTTGTCCGCTTTAGATGTGCTATTAGATGCAATTCACAGAGTTGTACTATCATTTTTAGTTGTTGAGTTGCAGAGTTGCGAACGTGATAATTTCGTTTCTTTTGAAAATTTTGGATTTTGCCAATTTTTAATAAAAGAATTGACAACCTAATTAAAAATTTCGAAACCAACAGTCACTAGATTTTAAGTTTTTCTTTTAAATACAACAAACCTCGTCAACTTTGGTGCAGTGGTTGCCGAGAAAAACGAATTCTCCTTTTGCATGTAGTTAGATAGGAGCACTCGAGCTAAAGCTTCCTCTTAAGCCCGGTCGCGAAATGCGCAATTGCTGCCGGGGCACAACGCCTAACAAAGCCGCCCCGCTCGCTCTCACTCCTTCCCTCCCATCTCCCCACGGCGTTTTGCAACATGGAACATTTGCAACATGCAACATTTGCTCTGCGCTTTGCTCCTTCGCGTGCGCCAGATTGAGTCGCCATCGCCGGTTTCCCTCGCGTTCTTACACTCGTTGTTAGATAAGGAACCACTTCCGGAGGCTACTTCGAGTTCCCCAGACCACATCGAATCGCACCACTGCTAAGTAAGGAATGCAGGAGCACGGAGGCCACATTCCTGAGGCACGACACGTGCAAACAAGTTGGCGGGCCACACAGCCGGTGGAGCTATTCACTGCTTGACTCTTCCAGAAAGCGAGGGGATAGCCCGGGTGAGTCCCGAAGCCAGACGGCTGTGATGTACCGGGAAGGCCTGGCAGCGTCGCCCCGGCCGCCTTTGAAGAGGGCATTTGCAAGCCAGTGAGGCCATACCGCCGGGAGTAGGGGGCCCTCGGACAATTGGGGCCCAAGCGTCGCCCCCGTCCGCCTTTGAAGAGCGCATTGCAAGTCAGCAAGGCAAGACCGCAGGGAGCCGCCGGGTGTGACACCACCGCACGAGCGCCTACCATTGGCCGAAAATGGCGTCATCTGAGCGGGCTCTCCCATTGGCCGAACATGACGCGTCTTCCAGACAATCGAAGGGCTTAAAAGAGAGACCGGGAGCAGCAGGAGCATTCCAGAGATTCCCGGAGCAGTCCCTGATTCATCTCTCTCGAACTTCTTGCCGCGGGCCGCAGCATCCGAGTTGCTGCCGGCCCGTAATGACTGTGCGACTGTTCATTGACGTCTCACTGTAAATAATGTAAAATAAACCTCCCAAGTTCTTCATCCCGAAGTCCGTCCTCAACTCCTACATCGTACATACAGCACACGACGCGCGACGGCGGCGTTATCGCCCTTGGGCTGTATACGAAGCGTCACGACGACGGCAAAAATGCGCTTGAAGGGTCAATTTAATTGCTATCGCAATAAATATCGGCGGACCCCACGCACAGTGGGAAACGACGTAAGCGAAGCTTTGTATATGCTGCTTGCTTTGATTGACGATACTTAGCGGTGATGTTGGCGGCGACTGCGTAATTTCTTCAGCGTTTAGTACAATACGAGGGTGGTGAGTTGATGTTGCACGTTACCTTGCGTGCACCACTTCTGTTTGTCTGCGTAGACCACAGAACACACAGGGAGACGTGTTTGCTTGAGCCGTTGTGCGTCGTTGTTTGTAATGTCTGAGAGGGTTGAGCATTATCATTGCCTCACGTGGCACATCGCATCGTGGCAGAAAGTTGAATTATGGGGCTATGTGGAATTAATGTATTTGTATGCATACATTGTACCCACACGTTCGCGATCTGCACCAAGCTTCGGTGCGTAGAGAAGAGGCTCCTATTCCTCGCGACGCTTCTTTCGGGCCTGAGTGTCCTCGATGCTGAGTGCACGCTTTGGAGCCATTCTTCTGGTGCGTGTTTACGTGCTCCTTCTGCATACGTGACCAGCACGCTATTGAGGCGCCAGCTCCAAGTGCTCTCTTCAGGCTATCGAATGTTGTAATGTTTACACTATCACCGCCGAGCACACGACTTCCACGGCCCAGCACCTGCACATTTGTCGCACAGCAAAGCAAGTACAGCACGTGCCATACGCACAAACTGTGCAACGCTGCCGCAGCGGCGCCAGTCGGGATGCATAAAAGCCCCTGAGAAAAAAAAAAAAAACTGAAGTAGTGCCATACGTGTTAGTGTGCAGGCACTCCCTCTCTCGTGCGTTTTGCAGATTGTAAATAAGGTTAGTTAAGGTCGAAACGAAGCCCGTGTAACATGGCCCTTGGCCGGAAAGGTGGGCCATATAAAAAATAGGTATAGTTGGTCATCTGCGAGAGCTCTGCGTACGCAGGAAACGCACGGAGGCGACAGTGCGCATGCGCAGTACGCAGGAGCACGCACAGTCTCTTGCACACGCCCGCAGCTTTTCAAAAGCTGCGTAGCGTCCGCTGCGAGCTCTGCGGGCTTTGCGGGACGTTCTCGCGTGTTCTCGCGTGTCCACGATCGCGCATTTTTCGATAACGCTCTTGCCGAAGATCTGACTCCGGCTTGAGGTTTGACTTCGTGGCGGCTGATATTGGCTACACAGTTTCAGAAGATGGCATATGACGGCGCTGAGTTCACTGTAAAATAATTTACACCCCAAAAAGTGAAAAGGGTGTAAATGTGTTTATAACTCACACCCTTAGGGTGTCCATTATATAGATAACACCCTAAGGGTGTGAGTTATAGACACATTTGCACCCTTTTTCATTTTAAGGGTGTAAATTATTTTACAGTGTTTGCAGTGTAGCGCACTACCGTCTCTTGCGCGGGCAAGTGAGCGGTCCCCTTCTCCACCTTTGCGTCCGTCCAACTATTGCCGTTCCATGGGCGCTCGCTTCGCTACGTACGCAAGACATCGCGCGCTGCGTACTAGGGTGGTTGCGCACGCCCAACTAAAACTGTCTAATGATAGAATCGCTCATTGGTAGATTGGATAATAGTGTAATTGTAGATGATTGGTAGGCTTTAAGAAAGAATAAAAATTGGTGACGTCACACCGCTCACTCGTAACTTAAAAAGGAAATAAAAATAAATAAAAAGAGAATACTTGAAACAGCACAGCAAAGGAAAAGAAAGAAAATGACGGAGACGAAGAGCAAGCAGTTACGGTGAAACAGGAACAGTGAGACATTCGAAGCAAAGAAGAAGCAGGTTCCTAGCCTCCACATAAAAACTTTAGGTTGTCTGATTCACAAAAATAAGATTGTACAGAACGCAACAATAAAAAAAATATTGTAATCCCGTGATTGTACGGAACGGAATTGTCTTCGGAACGTTATGAAATGGACTAAGCAGGATAGACATGATAAGCAACAAAAATCCTACAAGAATTCTAAGAATTTTTTACTAATGCGTAAGCATTCATTGGCGCCAGAAAAGCGACGGGTAGACATCCACAAGCTTACAAAAGCAGGTAAGCAAAAACTAAGCAACTAATAGCCGAGACAAAGAATGTTTACGCACTGGTAGACAATTCTCATAATTGCTGTAGCACTTTAATCGTTCATCTCTTCGTCGTTAGCTTGAATTCCGCCACGACAAGTGGCTAATCATGTCCTATCAGAATCAGCCCCCTAACAATACGATTGGAAGCGACATAGCAACTTCTATGGTAAATAGAATAAATCAACAAATCGGGACTCATGGCCGTAGCATTGCCACAGTATGCATGCTGACGCTGACTGTGAAGAGACGCAACGACGCTTTACCTCATTAGTATAGGTAGCTCGCACGTGACTTCACGGACGCCGCCTCACCGTGACAGTTCACCAATCTGGCGTCTAGGATGCCGTAAGCGTATCCTATGCGCTGCTGCAGGTAACCTGCTTCCGTGAAGGAAGGATAGCTTAGGAGAAGTTCCTGCCCTGCCGGAAAGTGCTGGAGCCGCGTGAGACGCCAACGGATGTAGCTGCTCACAGCGCTGGTTCACCAACATGGCACATAGGATGACGTCAGTGCAAGCCAACTATAATAAGCCAAGCTAATTGGCAGTGGTTGATAACTTCATTTAGCACAACACAGATGTGAAACAAAGAGAATTACAAAGATTAGTAATTAATGCACTGTTCTGTTGTAGACAATTATGAATAACCTACCTCTTCCACCTCCGCTTCCTCATCCGAATCCAGTTCCTCATCAACGTCGTTCTCATCTACTTTGCTCTTCTTTTCATAGGCTTCATCTTCCCCCTCATCATCGCTGTCACGTCTCATCTCTCTCTCTTTCTGAGCCTGTAATGAACCGTGTACAAATAAACTAGGGCAACATAACATGCAGGGTGCTTTCTTTTTAGCTGCACCAAACTTTTTGAAGGTTGCCTTTGGTCGATAGCACAATTTTAACCCTTGATCTAAATTACTTGATCTGGAGTTAATCACTTCTAAGAGAAATCAGTGTTCAAATGAATAATTAACACAATTACGTGAATTAAAATTTCGAATTATTACTTTACGCCGCATACACCATATATCTCAGTATACAAATTATAGCCGCTGAGTTCGCACAGCGTATCCACTTAGGACGAGTTCTCTGGACGGCACCAGTTCAGATATATTAATTTTCAATGTGTCCGTTGAAAAGCATTGGTGTTCCAGTTACTTTTATGCTTCAATGCACAAAACAGTGGCTCCTTAAAAAAATTACATCTCGAAACTGGTGTTGTCCAGAGGATTCGTTCTAAGTGGATACGCCGATACGAACTCGGCGGCTATAATTTGTAGATTGAAATGTGTGGCGTCAAGTAATTAATTAAGAGTTATTGAGCTTACTTACGTTATTTATTCAATTGGACATTTTGATTTCTCGCAGGAGTAATGACCGCCTCATGGAGTAATTTAGATCAAGAGTTAGAATTGTGCTATCTACCACAGGGAATCCTAAAAAAATAATTGGTGCAGCTAAAAAAACACCCTATATATACGAGGTTTATTCTAAACCACGATGAAGAAACTGGCACATCCCTTTGGCATCAATGTTGTCATCATCCTCCTCTACCTATTTCTTGCCACTTCAGTACGAAAGCCTCCGCCAGTGCATCTACCATTACTCCTGTCTCCATGTCAGCCAGTTCCAACATACGCCTCCGAATTTCCTGAAATTACATCACGCAACATAATCCTCTCTCGTTCTTGTCAGCACTTCCATTGGCGCCCACTCTGTTTCTCTAATAAACCACAGGTTGTCGACATTACGCGGTAAATAAACTGCCCGGCTTCGCTTTCCCCTCGCAATATCAGCTAAAGCACCAGCCACGCCCGTTTGCTACCTTATCTAATCCCTACTGTTGTCTTTGCATCTTTAAAAGCCTTTCATCACGCCTCGTCATTCAGAAATCTCGGTTATACAAGAAGTTGTGAAGTGCCTCTTCAGGTAACGTGCTCTACCGCAAGGATCTTTTTAAAGAAATGTTTAGTAGCTCTCGAAAAAATCCGAGGACACCTTGCCACTTCTTATGAGTTGTGAATGCGAAAACATTAATGCCCACTTGAACGCCGCTGAGCGGCCCTTCGAGTTATGGACTCCACGCTGGCAAGCGAGCGCGTTGAGACGCTTGGCCTTGGTTTAGGCCAGTGGGTAAGACACTCGGCTTCTCAGCGTGGGGTCATAGGTTCGACACTCTACTGCGATCTTTTTATACGAAGCATATTACTAGAGCTCAACCCAGCTCCTCAGGCACGGCGGTGTCGCCTTCAATACCACGTGACACCGTGACGTCACGACAGAGGAGAAACGGGGCTCCAACTCGCGCCGTCGCTCGCGGCGTCGCCCCCCGCATCGGACGCGGTGAGCGTCGAGCAACGCAGCGTTCGGCGCGACAACGAAATGTGCGCCTGAGCAAGCGCCGCACGCCTGAGCCGACGCCGACGACACCGGCTTTTCTGCGACACGAGCTCCTTAACGCTGTCGCGTTAAAATAAAGGCTAGTATGCTTCGCATCCTGGGCTTAAACTTAGCTAAGCCACAGCCATTTTATGCGAAGCATATTACGAGAGCTCAACCCAGCTCCTCAGGCGCGGCGGTGTCGCCTTGAAACCACGTGACACCGTGACGTCACGACAGAGGAGAAGTGGCTTTGGCTCAACTCTTGCAAGACGGGCTGGGTGGGAATCGAACCAGGGTCTCCGGAGTGTGGGACGGAGACGCTACCACTGAGCCACGAGTACGATGCTTCAAAGCGGTACAAAAGCGCCTCTAGTGAATGCGGTGTTGCCTTAGAAACGAGCTGTTTCTAAGGCGTGCGTCTCTTGCTCAGGCGCACATTTCGTTGCCGCGCCGAACGCTGCTTTGCTCGACGCTCACCGCGTCCAATGCGGGGCGCGTAGTCGCTGCCCTGTAGCCCATTGTCTTACACCCCTTGGCGGGTCGACGGGAACGCTGTCGAGTTCCACTCTTGAAGGCGAAGCAGTAATGCATGAGTTGTTTCTTCGTCTAGCCGAACCAAATATAGCCAAGCAACAGCAGTTCACCAGGCTAAACAGTGGTTCAACAACTAAAATAAAGGCTAGTATGCTTCGCATCCTGGGCTTAACCTTACCTAAGCCACAGCCATTTTTTTTCCTTTCAAATTTATTTTGTTTTTTCTTGTATAATAATTTCTTTATAGCGATTAACGATACGCATTTAGAACGCAGGCCAGAGCTTGCGCGGACAAGGAACGTGTGGATAACACGGGCTTCCGAGAGCGAGGGTGCCGTGGAGTCGCGGCGATGCCCTTTCCCCATTCCCATGGCCACGTTTACGCAGATATGAGCCATTGCTTGAAGGGGTATGAGCCGTTCGTTGTCTTACTTGACGGACACATCTAATAACAGAGGTGATACGCGAATATTTGTGCGTACATATATTACCACGATGACAACAGACAAGAACAATAAATATGTTCGTACTTTTATTCAGTATTCTGGCTCACCGCTGTGTCGTGCGCTAAACAGCTTCACTGGCCTTCTATCGTGACATAGTGGAAAGGCCATGAATTTTTTTATCAGTGCTTTTTCGAAAAAAATTGCACAAAACTTTTTTTTTCAAATAAACATCCGTTTCTACCCTTGTGCCGAGGACCTCTTTGGGTCCCACGTGTGACAAGGATAGCTCAAGGGTGCCTTACAGGTACCCGAGACCACAAAGGTATCTGCCATTTAGCAGATACCCTTTCTGAACATACCCTTCTGGCCCACATGATGATTTGTTTCTGTCAACATCTCGGACGCACTTTTTCCAGATTTTAGCCATATAGACAGCTTCGCCGTAAAGAAAGGGAAGACAAAAACGAAACAAAGCAGGCAGGGATTGAGTGACCTAGCCGGATCGCAACGTAGCGCCACGTGGGCCCTCGACTTTGATATCAGAGATGGTAGCTGGGGAAGGAATGCCGCTCGCGCGCATGGATACTTTTGGTGTGTAATGACACAATCTGCCGCTGTCCCCGCAAAACAAAGGGAGGACCGCGGTCACTTTTGCCATGAGGCCACCAGGAGGGCGCCAAGAGCAACAGGTGCGCCAAGCGCGGAATTTAAATTTGTACAACCTACTTGGGTTCATTTTAACACATTCATTATACGTCCAAAAATGACGCTGTTCACTCTGTCGCTATTCTATATGTCTAGACGACAGTTCCAATTCAATGAAGTCTCCTATCAGACACGGCTGTAACCGGTTATCTCATCCGTTGCGTGCTTAACGGCCCGAGACAGAAGTGCAGGGGCGCTATTACGTAAAACTATTCCAAACTTTTCTATTCCAATTCTGCTATCAGCCCTCCACGATTGGTCAAAAACTTTTTTCCACCACCCCCACTTCACCTGTCTGTCACGCGATGTCAGGAAACCGCGATACCTCCCCATCTGATATGATGTGTACACACTGATTATGCATGATTTGATAGAAAAAATAAAAACAGCTATTTCTGATTCGACCCCTTTTAGCCATTAGCCCTCGGTTATTGGTAAAAAGTTTTCGGGCTGCACCCACTTCACCTGCCTGTCACGTGACGTCACGTGACAGGCAGGTGACAGGTCACGTTTTGTGACGTCACGTGACAGGTGAATTGTGACAGGTCACGTGACAGGTGACAGGCAGGTGAATTTTGCCGAACAAAATTGAATTTTCTTCGGAATAACCGCAGGCTGCCCCGTTCCGAAAGGAACAAAATATGACTGCCACCGATGGCTCAGACGTTGGCTATTCGCACCTGCCAGAGAACATAAGTGTATTTGCATATAATAAAGCTTCTTGCGTAGCCGTGTAACGTTTTCGAGCACTTTCGGCACGTTTACCACTCATTCTGCCAACTCTTCTTTGCTGAGGGTCCGTTTTAGCGTCATTCTTGAGCTTCCGTTGCAGGCCGCCGCGATTTTCGACCAGCCGCCGCAGGCTCAGTAAGGGAACGCCGACCAATCGTAGAAGCCGGTATACCACCCTCTTCATCCGGTTATCGACTTTCAGTGCAGTGGCTCGGCCCCATCGAATCCCTCTCCACTTGAGCGTTCTCCTCGCCTCTTGTCAGCCAATTAGATACGACAAGCCGCTCAGTGTAGACAAGGTTATTCGTTTTTCAAGCAAACAAAGTGACCTCCTATGAACGAGGATAGCGTTTGATTGGTCTGTTCAGTCGATCCTGCGGGTGACCGCCCCGTGCTTGCGTTGGTCGTTACGCAAATTTGACGTCAGGAGGTTGGAATAGAAACATTGGAACAGTTTTACGTTATAGGGCCCCAGCACCCTCATCTTGGGAAAGTTTAGCGTTGCTCACGCGCTCGTTGAGACACGCAAAGGCAAGTACTTATGCTGCTTGAGTACTGTCAAATTTGATTAGAAATAATGTGAAGAGCCAGCAGCGACCATACCTGTAGCTCTTTCTGTATGTCAATTTCAATAGCAAGGGCATCAGAAGCCCTGGTACTTTTGTGCGTCTTTTTGCTCTTCTTTGCTTCGTTAGAAGCATGTAGGTCGGCCGGAAAGTAGGAGAGATCTGCGCAGAAATTTCATAGCGGCGTAAGCGACAGTTCGCAGGCCAGCTTCGACATTTAGTCAAGAGTGTGACCAGCTGGCAGTGCAGCACCGCAAGAAAAGGAAATGAACTGCCAGTACACTAGATGACAAGCGTTATGAATTGCAACTGTACCTAATAAATAGCACGCAAGCGCAACACCGTCTACTCGTGGCACTTTCTGCACGTACTTTGCTTTAAAATGACTTACGGACTCCTAAGGGTATTGCGTAAAAAGTGTGTATTACGAAATCTGTGCAAACAAGACTTGCATGCAAGCTCCCTTGTGGTTCCACAATAATACAGAGACTATGAGAACACAAAACGCATAAAAGACCAATAATCGAACAAAAGGGGATGTTAAAGTCATATGCTCCTCTTCATTAACAAATGAGAGGAATTACTCGAAATCCAACAACCTAAGTCGTCGGCACAACTTGGACAGCCTTCCGATGCAATGGCAGTCATCGCAGTTATAGAGCGTGGTCGACTGCCGACGCGTTCATATGGTCCGGTATCGCAAGAATGCTTTTCATTTTATTGCGATAGCAATTACACGGACACTCCAGGCGCATTCCTGCCGTAGGCGTCACCGCGATGTTCCGTATAAAGTCCAAGCGTGATCAAATGGTCGCCGCACGCCGTATGCTGTATATGCGTGTGGACGCGTGCAAACCTGAGCCGGCGATCGCGGCTCCATCTCGCGCACGCAACAGAGGAAAGCGGGGAAGAAGCGCGCCGCCTTCTGTCGCGTGCAAGGCTTCGAGGACAGGGTAGGAAGGCGGTCGCGTTCTACTCCGGGCGGTCGCGCGCGCTGTATCTTGAAAGTAAACTTGAAAGTCATCTGCGACGGGCGCAGAGTCCGCGCTGCGCTGTGGTTTCGTTGCTTAGTTCGGGCTGATGTGAGCGGCAGCACGGAGGTCAACTCGCTCGCTGCTGCTGCCGCGTTTCCGCACTGCGGCATTTTGGCAGCGAGTTTCCGCAGTCATCGAGTGAAATGTCTTGATGTTTGCTTGTGCGCGCGTGACACCATACTCGTTAATTTAAGTATTATGCCTGTTTACAGGTTCATACGTACGATAAAGCTACTGTCCTTAGTACGTACAGCTGTCTACGCATTTTCTACCGCAATCTATGCTTCGTCTTACGGGCAAAATTGCGACTTTTATTTTTTCTCCCTGCGATTGCTATCGGGATTGGTTAGCTATCGGCGAGAATGGTCATTTGACATGACGGGTGACGAATAAATAAACTCTAATGAAAGGAATCCTAACTGTGTACAGCATCCGGTGCACCTATGCCTGACCTGTGGGACAGCCACGAATTAGCTGTACCGCGTTGGCGCAGGCGTTCTCCGACGCGCAGGCAGGCGGACATATGCGTCATGTGGCAGGGGGTTATCTCGGAAAGTAAATGCCATTGCTGCCAATATAGCGGTTTTTCCGCTAAATTTAGAGGTTTCTTGTGCTCTCTGGCGGGAAAACGTCCTTTTGCAGGTGGCGTTTTCTTTAGCGTTTTCTTTTGTAATGATGTTTATTTTTTGTGGTAAAAGAACTTTATTTTACAATAATTTGTGCTCCATGTGTCTCAGACATGCAGCTTATCTGTGCCATTTGGAAGTAAGGGGTAATTACTATCGTCATCCACAAACCGTGTACTGCGCATTTCCACTTCGCTTTTCTTCCATCCCTATACTGTGCGGTCTGGTCTCTGAAGTAACGATAACTGCTACTTCCGTTCCACGCTGCCCGAACACGCTGTTCGAAAGATCGGCACGATGAAGGTATACGAGGTCAGCGATGGCACCGACCCTACTCCCAGCCACGCCATCGAACACACACACAAAGGATGCGCGACCACACCAGGATGAAACAGAGGGCACCTTTTCTGTAGTTTTATCACTTTTCGGTAGTTGAACCTGTATTCTCTTCAAGCAGTTATTCTGTTCATTGTAGTGCACGGAAACATCCATTTTCTTAGTATTGTTTCGCAATAAGTTTCCGCATTTATGAGTCGCACAAGAGGCGCTCAGTAATATTGTTAATTTATTTTTTGTTCTGTTTTGGTTGAAAAGAAACACTTTTCTGCCCAGGTAATTCTTTTGTTCTACGGTGTTTCACGTAGATGCAATAAAACATATTTTGATCTTGGCTCTGAGTGTCGTCTGCATTTAGCGGGTTTCTCGCGGGTTTGGGAGCTCGTATCGCGGCTGTGGAGTTTTCTAGGGTCTCGATTAGCGCTCTCTTCTTTACAATTCTGGTTGTCAACACTGGCTGATGCTTTAATGGAACGTGAGCATTGATCATAGAGTTTCATTCTTTCATTAAAAAAAGTCGAACATGGTAAGCGTTGCCGATACATCGGATTGAGCTGTTGGCCCTCTTATATATATATATATATATATATATATATATATATATATATATATATATATATATATATATATATATATATATATATATATATATGCTCTAAGGTCACGTGACGTGACGCGAGCTCACCATAGTTCACATCAGGCGCCTTGTAGACTTGGCGATGGTACCTATCGTCGTGCCCTGACTCCTCGGGCGGAGAAACGTTGAAGCAGGACTCGCTGAAGTTTCTCCGCTGCTCACAAAGGCCGGAGGCCAGGCGTTTGTTCTCCTCCGAATTCACCGAAGGAGCCGGAGAAAAGTCCGGGGGCTGCGAAAATGATGAGCCGTTCAAGAGGTCATAGTATATGTAGAGACGGGATCGCGCAGTGCCCGAATTCGGCGAGCTGTGCCGCTAGCGAAGACGGGGCACGGTGAGGGTATGCAGTACAAACCGGGTATCTGGGTGGCGGCTCAGAATGTCTTGCCTCCTCTAGTTGCTTTTTTGTGAAGCCCAGCTGTTCCGCAGTGAACATTCTGCCACCACAATATTGCTATACACCTTATAGCCAAAGCCACACCTCGTTCCCTATATTGATGCTGCTATCGGCTTGAAAGCATGGGTCATACCCACGATGGGGATCGGCGACACCGAATGAGATGAAAATTGAGGGTAGTGCTTGCCTTAGTTCATCCGTTGCACACGGAGAAAAAAAAAGGTGATCGACGATTACGATACTTCCTAATGCGAAATTTGAGCGCAGTTCTATACGTGTTTTCATTTCGGGACCCACCGTGGTTGCTCAGTGGCTATATGGTGTTGGGCTGCTGAGCACGAGGTCGCGGGATCAAATCCCGGCCACGGTGGCCGCATCTCGATGGGGGCGAAATGCGAAAACACCCGTGTACTTAGATTTAAGTGCACGTTAAAGAACCCCAGGTGGTCGAAATTTCCGGAGACCTCCACTACGGCGTGCCTCATAATGAGAAAGTGGTTTAGGCACGTAAAACCCTATATGTGTATTTTTTTAAATTTCGGGATATATTGTCTGGCGCGGACACCCTGTCTCGTGCGGCCCGTTAGCAACGGAGCGAAGTGTGACGCGGCTGCCTCGCTAATCTGGAGGTCGCTAAAGCCAGCGTGTGGATTACACGTGGGCGCGATTTGCAGCAGTCGCCGACAACAGACCTTTCAGACGACGCGCGTTACTGTGGTGCCATGTCGTAGCCATCGTCGCCGCACTCCGCTTCTCACGCTTTCGCCATACCCTCCTCCGCTTTCCGCCCCTTGGTTCCGCTGCATCCTCCTCTCCGCTTTCTTCCTCGCGCCTCCTCACTCTCGCCGCTTCTTTCATCTCCCGCTAAGCGCCGCGTTTGCTCTTTTCGCTGTGCCAGTTCGCTCAGTTACGCCGCCGACACTCGCCGCAGGAACGGGTGCCTAAGAGCTGAGCTCTAAAAAGTTTTCCAGCTGAAAGCGCTGACCAGGCCAGAAGGAACGACGGCACCCCGCTGGCATAGCGACTGAATTATCTACTCAGTTCCTTGATCAGCGGTGGGTCGTTGTTCCTTCTGTCGTTTTTGACAGTGAATTCAGCTGGAAGCCTGTCTTAAGAGATGAAATCTATACACACAGTAAGGGCGAAACAAAAAGCAAACAGTCGAAGATAAAACAAGCGGTGACACCATGGAGGAACAAAAAGAACCGAGAGGGAGCATTTCGCGATGTAAATGAAGCCAACCGAGTCAGCCTAACGCGTGATATTCATATCAGAGCACACGATATAGGTTTTAGTGTTCCCTCTCTGCACGCATGGCCGCGGTAGGGCAGCCGAACAAGTACGCATCGAATAAAAACTACCGGGAACCCAAACATCCCCGGCATCGAGGAGGGAAAAAGGAGGGAGCAACGCGATTGAAGCCAAGATTGGCGTATCAACACGTGGTGAAAACGTCAAAGCATGGATGACACGTAAGAGCGCGCGGTAGGTTTTAGTACTCACGGTTGATTTTTTTTTCCATACCCATTCGCATGGAGGAAGGAAAAAGTTTCTTCATGAGGGCAAATGTCGACTCTTGCTCGGTTATCTCGACGCAAGAGGTCACTTGTTGGGCTGACACTGAGCAAAGGGACTGAGCTCGTGGAACGTTCGCTTGCCGAGGCTGGCTGCGTGACGTAATGCTCTCTTTTTATTGAAACGAAGAACACATATATATAGGTGATTGCAAAAACCGTAGCATCAGAACATGATAATGTAAAAGCATCAGTTAAACATGTCAGTGGGTATGGAAGTCAAAGAACAAAAATTATTTGAAAGCACTCTACGCAAGGGACCAAAGTTTGCCTGTGAACCTGAACTGTCACCTCCGGAAAAGGTCAGCTTGTCTAGATCCATTTCTCGTTGGGTCACTGAAGACTTTCGACCAAGGTGTGTGACTGAGTGCGTTGATGTGATCGCGAGGACTGTACCTCAGCCCTGTAAGTCAGACAACCTAACTGGTGTGTCGCGTTTTTTCGTCAAGCACGAGCTTAGGTTGGTTACTGCGGACAAAGAAGGTTTCTTTGTTGTTGTTCCGGAAGAATTGTACGCACAAAAAGCTAAAACCGCTATTGACAAAAACTTTGTTCCAAAAATTGCCAATTTAAAGAAAGTGAAAAAAACTGCAATTGATTTGCTTGAGAAATTTGGACTGGAGCGCCTCGCGTCGGGAGTTAAACGTTCCAAGGGTCTGCACCTCGAAATATTTTTTAGTGCTAAGACACATAAGCCGGAAGTTCCCTTTCGAGCCATTATTTCTGAAAAGGGAACTTGGCAGTACGCTGTCTCAACCTTTTTGCATAATGTCTTATCTTCAGTTCGTCTTAACGACCCCTTCCTGATAAGACATTCGGAAGAAATTGTGGCCTTTCTAACAGAAAATAATCCAGGTAAATGCTCAGCGATCAGTGTTGATGTTAAAGACCTTTTTTATTCGCTTCCGCAATCGGAACTACTGTGTAGTGTTAAAGAAGCACTGACGCTCAACAATGATGAGTTCCGGTTTACTCAGGACTGTGGGATGCCTGTGGAATCTTTTTTAGAACTGTTGTTGTTTTACATAGGGAATACTGTTGTAAAATGGGGTAGTTCTATATACGTACAAAAATCGGGAGTTTGTATTGGTTCTAAAGTTGCGCCTGTTTTGAGTGACATTTACCTAAGTCGCGTTAATAGAAAACTACAAAACAATCTTAAGGAATTGGCCGTGCATGTGTTTAGATACGTAGACGACTATCTGGTGTTTTGTTCTCGCGATAACTATACCAAGAAAGCAACGGATATTTTAAAGGTTTTTAGGGAATGTGGTGGGGGCCTAGGTTTCACGCTAGAAATTATCCAGGGAAACAAATTACAATTTCTAGATCTGTGCTTAACGTTCCAGGATGAGCATGTCTGTTGGCATTATTCGCCTAGGGCCAAGAAGCCACTGCTTGAATTTTCTTCTTGCCATTCTAAACTTGTAAAACAGGGGATAGCTTATTCAACTCTTAGGTCTGCCATTACTAAATCATGTCCGCACAATATGCAACAAAGTTTTTCACAACAGATAAAAAGGCTTGGAAAGGCTAGCTATCCCGTGCATCTATTATCACTAACCTGCGAAAAACTTGTAAAATGGGTTAAAAGCCCTGGTAAGAAACAAAAAAAAACAGAAAAAAGATACAAAGTTTGCTGTAGTACCCTACGTTCATAGATTATCACATGGTCTAAGGAATGTGGCCAATAGGTATGACGTCAGTACCGTTTTCTCTGCCCCACAAAAGTTGGCTAGCATGTGCCCTTTGATAAATAGGAGACTTGAACAGGAAGGCAAAAAAAGAAAAGATGATTGCGGAGTTAAACATGTGTCCCCTTTAGTGCCTTGCAGCACGGGCATAGTTTATCAGATTCCACTCGAATGTGGGAAAGCATACATTGGACAGAGTGGTAGATGCATTAACATTAGACTAAAAGAACACAAACATTCACTAAACAACCCTAACGCATCACATTTAGCCGCACATTGTTTCGATTGTGGATGCAAGCCTTTCTTTAAAGACACAAAAGTTCTTTCTAGACACAGATGCCAAACCACGAGGGAAATTATAGAGGCTTTCCACATAAAAAGATTAGGAGACACTTGTGTCAGTCATGCTTCGTTGTCTCTGTTAGAGTGCGAATTCCAGTACCTTCGCAATACGTGTACTAATCTGAAATAATTTTTGTTCTTTGACTTCCATACCCACTGACATGTTTAACTGATGCTTTTACATTATCATGTTCTGATGCTACGGTTTTTGCAATCACCTATATATATGTGTTCTTCGTTTCAATAAAAATTTAGTTGAGAGTTAGCGCTCGTCCTGTCTGCTCCTTTCTGTGTCCGTGTTTCACTTCGCGCTAGAAGCCAATATCATGTTACCGTAATGCTCTCTCCCATGGAGGAAGGCTAAAATATAGGAGGGAGCATTACGTCACGCAGCCAGCCTTGGCAAGCGAATGCTCCGTGAAGCCATAGCGGTGGCCCAACCCGTGACCTCTTGCGTCGAGATCACGGAGCAAGAATTGAGATTTGCTGAGACGTTGGTTCCCAGTAGCTATGCCAGTAGTTTTTATTCGGTGCGCGTTTGTTCGGCTGCCCTGCTGTGGCTCTGCCTGCAGAGCGGGAACACTAAAACGAACCACGCACTTTAACGTGCAATCGCGTCTTGGGCCAACGGGTTTGGCTTCAGTCGCCTTGTGGTATACTCCCTCCTATGTTTTTCCTTCCTCCATGTTCTCTCCTCACGTTTCCCTTCCTCCGTGATTCCTGGTCAATGCGTCGAGTCTCAGAGGTCACGTATTGAGCCGATACCCGAGAGGCGAAAAAAGTGAAGGGAATGACTTCACGAAGAGTTCAACGCCAGTGACGTTGGAGGCCTCGCGCCTTGATGGTGCTAGTGGTGAACGACGGGAAACGACTCAGTGAGATATTAGATCACGTTAGCTTGACAGTCCTTGTCTTATACTTTCCGTTCAGACCAGTGAATGGGGGTATGAGCCATTGCTCAAGGGGGTATAAGCCAGTGATGATGACAGTCTTAGACGTGCTGTTTTGTATGTTGTATGCGTGATTATAAAAATTTAAGCACTGTTCGCTTCACATTGCTTAGTGTTTGTAGCCTCTGCGTTACGGGGCTATGAGCCATTGCATTTTTGCTTGCGTACGGGTGCATTACGGGGGTTTGAGCCATCGGTGATGATAGTTTTTGTTCACAGAGAAGAAAAATGCTCGGAATCCTATCCATATACAGATTCGCTGTAAAATATCAGGTCCAACGCTTTCTTATCAAAGCATCACATCACATCACATCACTTTGATTTCTTAAATACCGCTTCTTGGGGGTGAGCAAAACGAGAACAAGGTGAAAGCAGGAGACAATGTTTCGGCAAGTGGACTTGTCAAGGAGACATGCTTTCCTCGGCACAGTATATATAGGTAGGGTTCTTATGAAGGGGAGAGGGGGTAAGCGGGGTGGCTGCGGCAACGAGCGAAGTTGTGTTAATGGCGAGGGTGTAGAATTGAGAATAAAAGAGTGCTGTGCACAAGGCCAGTGACACGGCCATCTGTCAGTCACATGTCAACGGCCGTGTGTCAGTCGCCTTGCCAAGTGCGTGCACAGCACCGCTCTATTACCTGCTTCGCTGGTGGTCGCGGGCTAACCTGCCTGTGAAAGAGATGATATTATCCCTTTCACAGGCTAGAATTGCTACAAGTTGTTGCAATTGTATTTTTGATTTATTTGTCACCCTCAGGGCCAGATGCATTATAGAGGGGAGTTGTACAAAATATGGTACATCGTAAACAAACAGAAACATGCTAAGTTCATAGATATAAAATATTTGCGAAAGTTTCACGAAAGAGGGTGTTATCAATAATGGCTACTACACAGAGGGAAGATGGTTCCAATCTATGCACGTACGTGTACAGATAGCGAGGTAAAAAGACTGGGAAAAATCCTTTGTATGACATAGGTCAGTCCCAAAGTTGTGATAATGGTCAACACAGTGCGATTATTGATGATGTTGTCCTGCAAAGAAGTGTGCGTGCATGTAGGATGGTGATAAAGCCTGGGAAACAGTGCTGAACGCGCAATCTTGCGCCGCAAAGACAACAACGGTAGGTCAAGGTTAGATTTCATTGAGATAATGCTCGCAATTCTGGTATAACTTGAAAATATGAAACGAACTGAGTTATACTGAGCTATATTGGACAAGTTCTAAGGAAGTAATTACGCTATCTTGTCCGGGAACTTAGGACATATTAGATTATAAGAGTCGATGTTTCAGCTCGGATGAAGCGCTAGAGAAATTACGGTGCAGATAGCCTTACGTGCGGTTAGCGTTGTCAATAATGTATTTGGTGTGCATTGAAGATGACAGGTGTGTAGCTACATGGGCACCCATGTATTTATGACAGTGATCTTTAGAGGAAAGCTGGTTAGGTGGTTAACGGTTTGGTGGTGAGACCACCCAGGACACGTACATTTAATACTTTACACCTGTTAATATTTAGTTGCATTAAAAGAATAAATAAATGTATCATGAAATTAGAGTAAATGAACCTGAGAAGATCTATGAAAAG
The DNA here is from genome assembly GCF_038994185.2 of Dermacentor albipictus. Classification (NCBI taxonomy): domain Eukaryota; kingdom Metazoa; phylum Arthropoda; class Arachnida; order Ixodida; family Ixodidae; genus Dermacentor; species Dermacentor albipictus. Next base: position 101,757,324 of record NC_091825.1, on the reverse strand, counting down.
CATGACAGAATCTGAAATTTTAGTCCTTCTTCAGGGCAAAAGAGAGAAAGAAAAAAAAACACTGTGTCATCTTATAGCGCAGCATTTGTATTCTGCTGTACTGTATATCCCAGTAATTTGATCTAGCTGGAAAATAAGCTTAACTCTATATAGTTTGGCTCGTATATACCTAAAATAAGAACTTAACCCGGGAATTGGTATTCCACGGAAGGCTATAGCCCGTATGCATAGCTATAATAAGTTATCTCTTCCGAAGTGTAAATCATAGCATTTGTGTTACTCTCTCACTGCTCAGAATCCTGCCTATTTTGTGTGAGGCGATAAATAGTGGGTGGCCACTATTTCACCTAGCCTGACGGAGGCACTTGAAAGAGCCATAGAAGTGCAAAAAATCATACTGACAGTTGCCGATTTTGGCAGCAATCGTACGTTTGGGGCTCGCCAAGTGGTATACAACAATATCGCTACGCGTAAGCTGCACAAGGTAACCGTAGGTCAAGCAGATTACATCTACGAGTCCTATTTTTAGGTCGCCGAGCAACCACAGCAAGTTCTTGGACATTTGGCGCAATTCTACTCACCACTGATACAGGCGCACGTCTAACCGACTGCTTTGAACGAGGTAAGCCGTAGAAGGGCGCTCTACAATGAATAATAGGCAACTAATTTTTCACACTTCCACTGAATTTCTGTCAAGATGAAGAAATGAAATCCGAGGGCACCTAAGCACTTTTTAGGAGTTGTGAATGCGAATGCAATAATGTCTAATTTAACGGCGCTGAGTGGCACTTGAAGTTCTGAACTCCTCGTGGGCAAGCGTGAGCGTTGAGAAGCTTGGCGCGTTTTCATTTGGCCTTACCGAGGCGCAGTTAAAACGCAGGTGAGAGCTTGCACGGACAAGGAACGCGCGGATAACAAAGGCTTTCCGAGAGGGAGAGCGAGGATGACGTGGCGTCGTGGCAATAGAGACTTTTAGCGTGCCCGCTATTCCGGCAAACCGGTGCGGTTTGGGCGGATTACCGGATGGTCGTTGGCGTAAACGTGAGCGGCCAGGTTGGTGGCGCCAGCTGGTGGTGCAGAGCTCAACCACCTAAACACAGAGCCAATAACTATAATCTTCTTAGCTGGAGTGTAAGTTTTCGACAGCGGCGTAATTGGGAACACAATTACGCCGCTGCCGGAAATTTGCACCAGCAGCGAAGCAGAATAAAGCAGGTTACTGAAATTTTAGCTCTGTGTTTGTCTGATTGAGCTCTACAACACCAGGCGGCTGCACCGCTCCGGCCGCTCACGTTTACGCCCCCGACCATCTGGTAATCCGCCGAAACCGCCCCGGTTTGCCGGAATAGCGGACACGCTATTCCGGCAAACCGGGGCGGTTTGGGCGGATTACCGGATCGTCGGCGGCGTAAACGTGAGCGGCCAGATTGGTGGCGCCAGCTGGTGGTGCAGAGCTCAACCACCTAAACACAGAGCCAATTACTATATTCTTCTTAGCTGGAGCGTAAGTTTTCGACAGCGGCGTAATTGTGAACACAATTACGCCGCTGCAAGATCTCTAATGCCATCTCCTCTCACGCAATACCGCGGTAGCAGGCGCTTTAGGTGTGCCCTTTCGCCCACTATGCTCCGTCGAGGCGTGCTCGTGCTGTGGGTTCGCAGCCAATGGGAATTTAGGTGCCGCTTCGCTGCCACAGACGCCGCACGCCGGCTTTTTCGCTCGATGGGCCATTTCCCGCTTTCGCAACAAAACATTTCACGAAATTCAAAGACCGCCCACTTAGTAATTCCGGGATGGGAACTTGTACGTGGGACGTCTTACCGCGGTGTTCGACACCTTGCCTTCTTTTTCTTTCTCGAACAGTTTGGCCTGCGGCATAGCTGCGTATTGAATAAAAGCGTGGAGTCACCCTCTTCATGTAGAAATGGCAGTAGCGGCTTGGCCAATTTGTAGTTCATCGGCTGTCGCCTATAACTATTTGTTTGATGCGTCCGTAGTTTGGTGGTTCCTAGTAACCTCTCACGAGCAGCCCCCTTCCTGGAAAGTGCCACAACAAGTCGATGTCGATTTCTTTTCAACACAACCGGTCTTATACGGCTTACTGCTATGCCAGGTGTATATGTATTTTTTAGACTATATAAATTTTAAAAAGATTGTCTGTGGCAGATGGCACAATTAATTCATTTAACTGGACTGCTCGAATAGGTGGAAATTATTTGTATTAGTCGAAATGAACGGCCGACCAAGTACACAATTTCGCTAATTTAGCTTCGGACCTATTATCTTATGGCACATATTATAGTTTGCGAATTGCAGCCGGTAAGCTTGTGAGGCATATTCCCTTGGAACGAAATCTGAGACGTGCGAAGCACTGCCAACGCCACCGCAAGGTTTGAGTATACATGGCATAACATAAAATGCAATGCATTCACCATTTTATGCAAAGGACAATACTATGAGAAACCACGCGGATTTTATGAAGAGAGAGAGAGAGAAAGAGAGAGAGAGAAAGATAAAGGCGGCGACCTGAACTAGCCGTTGTCCAGTTTGCTATCCGCTACACGTGGGGCAAGGGACGGTGGAGTGAAATAAAGAAAAAGAGAGAGAGAGAGGGAGGGCATGAGTCTTGATCACACTTTCGCATGCACTAAGCCAGGTGAGCACTCAAGTGTCTCGCCTTCAGGTACCATAGAAGAGTTTGAGTGGCTGTCTGGGCTGGTGAGCTGTGCGAGAAGACAAAAAAAAAGATAGAAACATAGGTCTTAGATGCGTACAAATACGGCATGCTATATATGGAAAACTATTAATTAATAATTTAAATAATTAATTATATAATTGTTAGATAATTAAACATTGTTACTTCAGCTTGCAGGGGCACGATGACAATTGTAATCGCAGGTTATAACGTCTAAACGCGAAATGCACGCGTCATTTTTTTTTGTTTCTGCGACATCAAGACCCTGATATGCCTTTATTGTTATTTTCTTTTTTAGCGGATAATTAATTGCAGCTCACTGAAACCTCACAATGACCTTTGATCCGCACGAAGAGATGCCGGAGAACATGTTGAGATACCGGCTAAAAGTGCTGGCAAACAATGGATACCACATCTACTACCCTGTAAGTATCGCTTCACCTGGTCCAATAACATCCAAGTTTGATGATACTAGATCAACTTACATGTTCCCACAGATCTTAAATAATCCATAAGCCCCTCTATGTCTATTCCTGCCCTCAATTTCTTTAGGCTCTTCTGAGTAGAGCACTACAACCCACGTATATAATATAATAAAAAAAAAACATAGCCTGTGGCAGACACTGCATTTCTTATTCTTGAACTGGATTGTTCGAAAAGGCGGACATTGCTTGCAGAGTAAATTGAAATGCGTAATGACTAAATAACAAATTTTGTATTTTATATATCAATTAATTCATTAATTTACATATGTCACCCCTAAAGGCTCTCTAGTTACATAGGAGGGACAAATACAAAAAAATGAACAGTTCTGTAAATATGACTCCAATTAAAACATTAATTGACCATTCAACAGTGCAGACACACAAAATTCATGAAAACAAGGAGATAAATAAGAAAATATATTATAATGGATAAAAATAATATAACCATCGTATATGTATGTATACATGCAAACAAACATATAAGCCCAGGCGAATATCAAACGTATTAACAAGAGTAAACAAAGAACATAGTCTATAAAAGTACAAACTAGCCAGAACACAAAAATAATGGTACAGTACAGTGAATAAGTACCAAAAAATAAAACTACACATAAAGAGAAGCAATATAGTTATGCAAAATGACACCGTAGCAATAGAAAATAACAACTAAAAAAGGGTGGTTGCCTAGACGTCATCATGAATGGAGGCCTTGGAATTCACTGGGGGATGTTTGTTTTGGTACCGATGTGTAATAGCAACAGGTTCCAGCCTTTTATTGTGCGCGGTATGAAAGGTTCTGCGTAATCTCTTGGGTGGAATATTATATGTTTTACTTTGTTAGAATGGTCCAGGCGGGGAAATATAACCGCTAGTTGCTAGATGAAATCGTCATGAAGAGATGTGTGATGACAAAGTTATGGAAAAGTGACAAGTTTACGGTGATGCGAATGATCTGGAAATTGTGCGTGATGCCTTGAAACTGTTACACTAGTGAAACGTGAGTATTCTAAGGTATATGAAGCGAACAGCACAGTTCTGAGGACTTATAGGTGGTTAATAATGCGGGGTTTATGTGAATCTCAAATGGCAGATGTATATTAAGTTTTAGGTCGAATTAAGGTCGTGTAAGCAAGTTTACGCAGGTGACTGGGCGCCTGTCTAATCTTATGTTTAAGACGGCAGAGAGAACAATTATCGGAACCAAGGGTTTGTGTTGATGAAAAAACAACAAACGGCGCCGCGGTAGCTCAATTGGTAGGGCATCGCACGCGAAATGTGAAGGTTGTGGGTTCGGTTCCTGCCTGTGGCAAGTTGTTTTTTCATTCACTTTCATTTCCAATAATTTATCGCTTCGTTATTTCATTTATTAAGGGCGAGTAATTTCCCATATGCGGTCCTTGGTGTCAGTGCTTGTTGGCTTTTTATATGACTAATAACAATCGGGCCCCTGGGTTAAACCCCCTTTCTGCTCGTTCACACACACACACACACACACACACACACACATATATATATATATATATATATATATATATATATATATATATATATATATATATATATATATATATATATATATATATATATATATATATATATATATATATATATATCGTATCGTGTTTTTCGTGTGACATTTCGTTCGAAGTTATGCGATAAGTTCATTATTCCCTCTTTCATCGTTTGTTCAATCTACACATGACCCTACACCTACCCCCCCCCCCCCAGCGAAAGAAAAAAAAAAATTACATAGGCGAACAAAGGTGTAATTGTTTTCAAAGAGCTATATCGCTCTATTTCAGGAGCTCACAGATTAAGATGCAGCGCAGTATATAGAAGGTTTCCTTTTTTTAAACATTTGCTATAAATGGCCGGAACGGCCTGTATATCAGTGCACACCTGCTTAATATCTCATTCGCTCTCTCCCTCTAGTATGGCAGGAAGCTCGCTAAAGCGTCAGACCACTTGAACGGAACGCTGAGGGAGCCCTTGTACGATGGATGGACGTTCAGGGTGCTTTTCTACGCCCAGTCGATGTGAGTAGACGTTTTGAATACTCTTATTTTGCCCGTGCAAGTAGCGAGACTTGGGCTATAACCTCAGAGCCGACTCTCCCGAAGGTGCCAGAATCTGGACATGTTTATCAGTGGCGAGCGCCAAGATCGAGGACACGACTAAAAGCATGATGTCGGTCACACTATCAAACACAATGCAGTCTTTCTTTTTTTTGCGTTCCCTCCAGTGGCAAGCGAGTGAAGATTACTTAGTGAACTCTGCAAGTCTCAAACATAGAGAAAAATAAATATTCGGCTTCAGCGCACACGTTGGAATCTGTGAGAAGCGAAGCTTTAGTGAATCGCCTAATTAAATGCTGCGCAAATAACAGCGATGGGTACAAGTGTGTAATTGTGTGTGCTATCTCCGCTCATTACCTGAATCAGTAACTCGGTTGGTCGGTCGCCACGCGTAACACGCAGCTTGCGATCGGCGGAAGCCAACACGGAGAGCTTGCCCCTTCCAGAAGGAAGGAAAAAGTGGAGAAGGAAGGCAGGGAGGTTAACCAGTTTAGCCTAACCGGTTTGCTACCCTACACATGGGAGTGGGATGGGGGGATGAAAGATGGGGAGAAGAGATAGAGAGCACATAACACGGCACACACATCGTTGGTTACTATCACTCTATCACTCTTGCGCAGTACGTGACCCCCCTTCCAGAAGGTTGCCAAGTCGGGCACTGGGCGTAGTGAGTCCATTCAGATGACATATGAGACCGCTGGTTTCGTGGGACGCAGGCGCACGATCGCACAACACTTTTCATGTTGTGCTCGCTGCTAGTAAATTGCGGAAAAAGAAACTGTAGTTACTCAAGCCAATGGGGGTGATGCAAATGACCTAATGGGGTTGTTCTGGGCGCACTAAGACTTTTAGCGTGTCCGCTATTCCGGCAAACAGGGGCGGTTTGGGCGGATTACCGGATGGTCGGGGGCGTAAACGTGAGCGGCCAGATTGGTGGCGCCAGCTGGTGGTGCAAAGCTCAACCACCTAAACACAGAGCCAATTACTATATTCTTCTTAGCTGGGGTGTGTGTTTTCGACAGCGGCGTAATTGTGAACACAATTACACCACTGCCGAAATTTGCACCAGCAGCAAAGCAGAATAAAGTAGGTTACTGCAATTTTAGCTCTGTGTTTCTCTGGTTGAGCTCTACAATACCAGGCACCCGCCGTGGTTGCTCAGTGGCTATGGTGTTGGGCTGCTGAGCACGAGGTCGCGGGATCGTATCCCGGCCACGGCGGCCGCATTTCGATGGGGGCGAAATGCGAAAACACCCGTGTGCTTAGATTTAGGTGCACGTTAAAGAACCCCAGGTGGTCAAAATTTCCGGAGTCCTCCACTACGGCGTGCCTCATAATCAGAAAGTGGTTTTGGCACGTAAAACCCCAAATATTATTATATTACAATACCAGGCGGCTTCACCGCTCCGGCCGCTCACGTTTACGCCCCCGACCATCCGGTAATCCGCCCAAACCGCCCCGGTTTGCCGGAATAGCGGACACGCTATTCAGAGCGCAGCTCTTGGGCAACCGTTCCTGCGGCGAGCGTCGGCGGCGTAGCCGAGCGAACGAGCGCAGCGAAAGGTGAAAGGGTGAACGCAGAGCGGCAGATGAAAGACGCGAGCCGCGACAACGCCTCCTAGATAACACAAGGCCGGTGCACGTCGATCCGTGACGTCATGCTACCTTGCCCGACTGCCATAGTATCTAATGGGGACGCTGCCGATCGAGCCGCGGTGATTTTGACGTCATCGCCTTCGTCACGCTGGGCTTGGCAATGCAAATTTCGGTCCAAGTAGCATGATGGCACAAATCGGAGTGCACAGGCCTGCTATTTAGGAGGCACTGGCCGCGAATGCCGGACGCCAACGAGAGCAACCGCTTCAGTGACGTGCGCGCGGAAAACTGGAGTCAAGCGGGCACGCCCGGCCGCTCGATCCGTACTCGTATCTTGTCCCAGCCGGACCGCTCGTTTCGTATTTTCGTCTCCTCGCGTCAGCTCTCGCTCGCGCTTGTTTGGTTTGATTGGTTTAGTCTCCTTCGCGCTTGTTTCAAATGTGATGGTTTGCGATTGTTTTGTAACCTGATCGTATGCGCGACGCGAATTGTGTAGTAATTTCTGTAAGCCAGGCGGCACGAGAGATTACGCTGGAACCTTCGACGAATCATCTATAAAAGCCGTCGCGCATGACCCGCATATAAGATTTTCGAGGACTGCCGACTCTGCTACGTGTATCTCTCGGATGCTTCGCCTCAGTATATCGTGAAATGAAAACACGTGTACAGATGCGTTCAAATTTCGCATTAGGGAGTATCGTAATCGCCGGTGAATATTTACCATAGAATGTGACGCCTTGATTTTAAAAAAAAGTAAAATACTTGTCCTATACATCGTCCCTAATTACCCGGATAATTCGCACAAAAATGATCAAAGTGTTGGGAAGAGGACTTCCCACCACTGCCTATACTCATACTATATGCCTCATACTCGTATATTACACCAGATTTTTTAAATTATTTTCTTTGCCTCGTTTCAGGCACTATGCGGATAGGTAGCTAGATTCTCGCGGCAGCTCGCGCTTTGAGTGACCGGGTTAGACTGCAGCGCCTGTCTCCAGGATCGGCCCAGCTTCTCCAGCGCTTACCTCGTAGCAGCTGGCGCTACATAGAAACTGCACGCGTGACGTCTGCAGCCTTTACGATCGGCCCAGACCGAACAGGCTTTAGCCTCTCATCGCCGGCGTGCAAACGTATGACATATAGTCATAGGTACTTACGATTGTATCACACGTCGTCACTGATGACGTCACAATCCGCGTTTTTCTCACCCACGCTAGTCTAGCATAATACGTAGAACCCCACACTCGGCATATGTCGTCTAGGCTCGCGTCGAGCGGCCGGAGTAGAAATTATGACGTCGGCGTTGCAGGAACATCGTCACCGTCGTCTATCCGCTCTTAGTATACGCGCACGCTTGCGTCAGACACATAGCTGTTCGTATTACGTAAGTGCGTCGGTCCACCGAGGTAGCTCCTTGCGTAATCCCAAACGGTATGCTATAGGTAGTCAGCTACCAGCAAAACGCTTGGCATAACGTTGATTCCCACATTGCGGGAAATCGGCTTCATTTTGTTTGCACAGTTTGGCTAACGTTAGCTGGGACGCCCTGCTTGTAATCCCCTGACTATCATGCATGTTTGACGAGATGTTTCGAAGTGCCCTATTTCGTTTGGAAATGGGGGAAGAATAGCTTTTCCTTCCACCTAATTCATGCAGCCAATAATAATATTTGGGGTTTTACGTGCCAAAACCACTTTCTGATTATGAGGCACGCCGTAGTGGAGGACTCCGGAAATTTTGACCACCTGGGGTTCTTTAACGTGCACCTAAATCTAAGCACGCAGGTGTTTTCGCATTTCGCCCCCGTCGAAATGCGGCCGCCGTGGCCGGGATTCGATCCCGCGACCTCGTGCTCAGCAGCCCAACACCATAGCCACTGAGCAACCACGGCGGGTATGCAGCCAATATAAACTTGTACGTATGGTTCGGGTTGGCGAACCAAATCATATTGCAAAAAAAGAGAAAAAAAACTGCGTGACGTGAAGCACGGAGTGCTAAATAGAAATTTCGTTGCCGTATACAGTTACGAGGACCTGGCTAGCAAATGCACAAACCTACCATCCTGCAATGTTGTCCTTCTTTCCATAGAGTTTACGGCACCTTGGGGGACAAATTGACGCAGTCTGATTACGTCACATTTACTGATATTGATTCACAATTTGTCACTGAATTAGTGTCGCTTTCTGTATGGCCCTACATTGCAACATCACTACACCCTGTAAAATACACACCGTTACACTTACACACCGTTATTCCCTTGTGTGTAAGTTGTTTTACACTGCATACTTCGTTTTATATTTAGTAGGCAACGTCACGGAAGCTGCGCAAGTAATTGCGTGGTTGCCAAGGATTGCGAACTTACCAAGGATAATTGCGTAATTGCCAAGGATTTCAAAAAAATACCGTTAGCCGCATATGAGTGAAACTAGTGGTATATGGCTTGCCGTCATGCGGCGATCCTTAGAGTATCTTTTATATTCCGCTTAATTAGTTTATTAACTAAGATGAATGCCGCTTATCTTCAGTGCACGAAGAAGCCCGACAGCTCGCCCGCCTGCGCGTGAAAAACCAGTAGAGGACCGACAACCAAATTATGTAATTTTTTAAATATTCACTTTAGGGCCAAGTGCGTTTCGATGTGTTGTAGAGAGGTTCAGAAACCACCGATCCATTTTTTTTTTGTGGCAAAATACGCGAAATACGAAATAAAACCACGTGACTGAGCTCGTGCGCTATCGTATTGCAGCGCTCTCAACCGCGCGTCGAGCCCATCGCTTATCAGGGACGACGACGTTTCCTTTTCATGCGCCGCCGCCAAAGATGCCGACGCACTGTAAAGCATAGAGTTTCTCACTACATTACCTAGAGGGAAATCTGGCGCTGCTGCGCTGTGGTATGCATGGGAATGCCGGTATATTGTGGATTCGGATTGGCATCGTTCTCGTAGAGACAGGACACCTTGAAGACGCGCTTGTTAAGTACCGTTCCGTCTGTCACTATGATTCATTTTCTACTAGAACAGCACGTGAAAAGCTGTTTTAGCTTTATTACGCGAAAACATGTTTTGTTTAACTATGAGAACTTGTTATTGTGTTTACGACTACATGTTACGTCAAAAGTATCAGCGGGCCGCTAAAGTTGGAGGACAGACGACAATGTTCGCGCTCGCTTTGAAACGTTGGTCGTCTGTTCTTGCTTTTCTTCGCTTGGTCATGCATCGTGGGTTAGTAAGGACGTAATATGCGTGAATGGAAACATTTTATGAAGATCTTACTTTGAGAACGCGTTATTTGCGTAGCCATATCTACGTTTTAGACGAAGCCTCTTACAACACCAGCAAACACGAGCCTTGGAAACACATATTGTCACGTGGTAGTGACGTTAAAGAACACAGTAGCAGTACTGTGAAAGACAAAACTAGCTTTTATTGGGCGAACCTGTGCCCACAAAACAGGCTACACTTAAAGCGCAACGATAGCGGCGAACACAGTCGGCGATCGTCGAAAATCTGATCTCCGGGTCAAGCGCGTCGGCTTTTATACAGCAGTCGTCGAATGTTCCAGTCTAATCGTTCGGACCCGTGTGCCTTCCACAAACTTCTACACCATTCAAGCCGACGCGATGAAATCTGATAGCACAAGGTTCGGCGACAACAGACAACCGGATAGAAGCATCGATAACTTTCCAGAAACTTCGGATGCATGCAGGCGCGTCCCGCGCTGTGCGATAACATTTGTTAGGTGGCGAAACGTGGTCGCCCGATAAAGATAAGTACGCGTGTCAATATACCGTCATTCCCATGACGGCATGGTGCCCCCTTAAGAAACTCCCATAGACGGTGGCGCCAGATTACCCTCTAGGTGTTATAGTGAGAAACTCTATGCTGTGAAGCCCATGCCTGGAGCCGCGGCCGCTCGCTTCGCCACAATGCACGCGCAGGGTTCCTTCGCATGAACCGCGACTGAAGAGCGCTGCGTTACGATACCACACGAGTGGAGCCACGTGGCTTTATTCCGCATTTCACGGGCTTTCTTTCAATGGATGGATGGATGGATGAAAAACTTTATTGGGTCCTTTAGGGCGTGCCCTAGCGCGCAGCGGGCCGCTCCCACTTCTTTAAACGCCCAAGAAAATCGCCACGCAGCATGTAGGTTGCCACAGATAATTGGATCGGTCGTTTGTGAACACCCTCTACAATACAACGAAACGCACTCGGCCCTAAAGTGAACATTACAAAATTTGCATAATTCATCTTAGTTGGGTAGCTAATTAAAGGGAATATAATATACACTCCAAGGAGCGCCACACGATGGCAAATCATATGCAGTTTGTTTCATTCAGCTGCGGCTAACCACTGTTACTTAACAACCTTGTCACAAGTTACGTGAGACACTCTGTCAGACTCTGCGCGTTTATCGGCGCAGTTTTTGATCTGCGACGCCCTCTGCGGAATAACTACTTCATGAGTACATTACAACCAAGTCTTGCTGTCGCAATGTTATGCTAACTAACGCATTATTTGGACACGTTTGACTACTAGTATGCGGTGTGCCATGTTGTGGTCGCCAGCAGCGAGCTGTGCGCTGTGGCTCCCGGTGACAGAAACGTGCCACTAAGCTCGTTTGGTGATAAGTAACTTCAGATCTGCGACTCTTTTCGCGTAATAAATACGTTCGCATTTCCCGACGCAAAATTGCGAAACCTTGCGTTACATCGAATCGCGCGACACACAACCATACCTTCGGACGAAAAGAAAAGCGAGGGGTCCGTTATATATATATATATTTTGGCGAGTCACAATTATATTAAGTCAACAGATAATGAAGCTGAGGAAAGCACGGGGGCAAATTATTTGTCGTTTTAATGTAAGAATTAGAAGCTATCAGGAAATAATAGTGGGCGGTGAGTGGGAACCGAACCCACACCCTCGGCATTACGCGCGCATTGCTCCAACTGAGCCACGATGCTGGCTGTTACTTTCTCATTTTATCTTATCTTTTCTTTGATATGTGAAGCAATACTTTTTGGTCGTGGATGTGAACAAACGTTTATCAAGCTTTCGCACAGCGTTGCCTGTTGTCTATCAAATGGCGTACGATTTCTCTTTTCTCGATTTCCGTGATCGACATTTGAAACACCAAATTTATTTCTGGTGCGATTTCAGGGGGACCGAGACGGAACTTAAACTAACATGGGAACGCCTCGACTCCTCTCGTTGGTTTATCAGAGTATTTGTAGACTCGAAAGGCGACATAGTCACCAGCGGCAACGACGCCAGCGGCAACTTCAGTGTTTCGATGGGGTTGCAGCCCGTTCGGGAGGGCGAATTCTACACCCTGGCCATTCGCTACGAGGAGACCGCCTCATTTAGGGTAAGTATAGTGTTTTCCAGACAAGGCGCGGTCGAGACTATAGCATGCGACGGGGAATTTTCGCTGCAAGAAGTCTGCTCCCTACGACCGAGTCGCATCTATACACGTGTAGAATTATAACGTAGAACGCATGAACATCGCCTAGCTACTTGATTACGATGATGCAGTTCGATGAAAAAAAAAAAAGTCACCGCCCAAGCTCTCCGTACAGATTGTTGACCAGTGATGCTGTCACGTGCGGCCGTGGTGTTTATCACTGGGTTAATTCCGACATTTCATTAAGCCACGGCTTTGTAGGCTGGCGGATCCTCGGCCCCACAGTTGCTGTTTGCGCTCGGTTGCACGAGCCTGTTATTGTGCCTGGGCTGCAGCATAGGCACGGCGTAGACGAGCTCGTTCCCGGTTCTGTTGGCGGCGTTGCTCTTCGAAAGCTGCCTGCTCCTCAGGTGTACGTATGACGCGTGGCCTACCACTCTTGGGGCCGGAGAGAAACTGCTGCGCGCGTGCTCGGCTGCGATGGAGAGCAATGAAGTCCACTACTGGCGCAGCTTATCCAACACCAGCTAGATAGCACAAGGCCTCTTCACTCCGATCCATGACGTCATGTTACCTGGCCTGACTGCCATAGAATCTGATGAGAATGCTCCTGAGTAGGCAACAGTGATTTTGACGTCACCGCTTTCATTACGCCAGCCTCGTCAATGGAAATTTCGGCTCAGGTAGCGTGACGTCATGGATCGGAGTAAACAAGACTTGTGCTATCTAGGTGGTGCTGGCTCATCGCGCGCCTCTCTTTCTCTCTTTTCTTTTTCGCGCATGAGGCTGCGCAGGAGGAGTTTTCGGCGTACAGGCGACCGACAGATTGACGAATCGGCTAGCCATCTCGAGCTTCGCTGTAGAAATTTGTAGTTCGCTTACGCTTCGCTTTTATGAGTGGAACGCAACAGCACAGAAATATCCCTGACTGCTTCTCACGCTTCCCGGCAACTGCAGCTTATGTAACCGCAATGTTTACAGGGAAATGCTGGCGCCAAACGCCATGCACGAAGGCGAGCTTTGTGGTTTTTTTTGATGGTGTTGCAAGGAACCGAGCGGGCCGCACCGCTCCTACTAAGACAGACCTCAAACAGCAGCTGGAAAACGCTATCGCTTTAAAAGGGGTTTGTGTTTGGGCCTCCGCGTAACGATAGCGTTTTCGTGTATATTCAAATTACAATCCGACGCTGTAATGTCTGTATGTTGCCTGTGAGTCACACTTTATGATTTTCTAACGCATTTTACTTTGAGAAATTCAATGAATTCAGTAATGTATCCGCGATACACGGAGGGCCTGCGTGGCTATCGCGATAAGACATGGCAGACCAACGTTACAATGACACAAAACAGAGCCCACAATGCGTACATTAGGAAGTCATGACAAGCTAATTACTGGAGATGGGATTTTTAGGCATTAAAGTGCTGTTTCAGGCGCCTAAAATCGGCACTAAAAGGTGCGGTTTAGGCAGATTTGGGTACTGTTACGACTTTGCACCGCTGCACCACTATTACGACTTTGTGGTCCCGTAGCGCTCGTCACCCGTTTCGTGACAGAGCGTTGGTAGCGAAGACTCCGAGCCAGGCGTTGATGAGAATAACGAAAGGGATTTTATACATTATATACAGGTCATTGTACAGGACAAGATCGGATCGGCACTGGGGCCGAGAGCTCACACAAACGCGACTGTTCCCGCACGGCGACGTCCGGCGAAAACGCGTGACACATCTCACCCCAGTCGGGAGCGACACTGTCTCCCGGTGGGTCGGCGGATTCTGTTTTTCAGGTGGCGCATCGCGTCTTTTATAATCCCCGAGGAACCATTGTCACTCAAACGGCCCAATACAAAGTCACCACTCGGCGGTCGTCCGAGAGGTCCAACCAGCGACTGCGCTGGCCACCCGGTTCAAAGTTCGCGCGCGCGGTGACCTCCAGGCAAAGGGAGGTGCGGCGCCGGGCTGTCTGGCACTCGCTGACACGTCCGAACATGCTGCTCGCCGAGGCTTCTCCCGCAGGACACCGCTGCCTGACGGCTCAGCATCTTGACTTGTGAAGGAAGAATTAGGGCGCTCGCAGGATAGATTCTGCATCTTGCAGATTCGGAATCCGGGCTTGTGGTAATGGCACAACAGTACTAATATTGACTGCTTCCTGAGTAGCTTTTGCGCTGCGTTGCGCACATATAACAGAGAGGTCGGTTGGTATGCCACGTTTCTTAGTTACTTTATTTTACTGCGGAAGGATTAAAATCCCCATTACGTGAAAATTCGGCGTTGTCGTGGTCGGCGTGGCCGAAAGAGCGTACCAAAAGTGGGCGAGGGCGCGAAGAGTGAGAACACGACAAGAATGCTCGGATTGATGCCAAATTTGTTAGGCGGGTTTCTGTAAACAAAGTCAATCAATGGAATTGAAAAGAAAATTTGGTACATTTCGGTCTGGATGGGAATCGCACCAGGGTCTCCGGGGTGCGAGATAAACACGCTTCCCCGGCGCTATGGCTCCACTGCACTGCTACGGTTTGGCTAAAGTTGCTCCTCGTACGTGCGTCATTGCACACGCACGTGTCCGCCTCCGTCACTGCCTCTCTCGCGTCACGTGCTCTTTGCATTTTATTGGTGCTGTGTCTAGTGGGGTGCACTCCGAAGCGTCCACCTCAGCGGCATCTGTGAAACGTGGGCGCCCACGGGGGCAGGCCGCAGAAGACGAGGCAAGGGAACACAAAAAGGAATGCCGTGCAAGTTTACAATGTGCACGACGACATATGGATGAATACCCAAGCGAAAACATTTCCCCAAGGCGACTACAATGCTTTCGCATTCCCACACGTAAGCAGTCTTAGGTGTCGCTACCGAACCTTTATTGCGATAGCAATTATACGGACACTCGAGCCGTATTTCTGCCGTCGCCGTGATGTCTCGTATAAATTTCGAGAGCGATAAAATTGTCGCCGCACACCGTATGCTGTATGTGCAAGTGAAAGCGGGGGAGAGTGGGCCGGCGAACGCAGCTCACCCTCGCATACGTTTACCCTCACCCTCGAACGCGGCCAAAGCTCGCGCCCGTGCGGGCCTCATCTTCAAAGCGATCTGCGGTGTTTGCAAACTGCGTGTAGTGCCGGTAGCTTAGTACGCACTGTGCTTTCGACGTTTAGTTGGCGTTGAAGCAAGAGATGTACAAAAGTCAATTCGCTCGCTGCTGCTGCCGCGATTCCTCCCTCCAGCGTTTTGACAGCGAGTTTCCGCGCTCACCGAACGAGATGCGTTCATGTTTACCTGTGTGCTCGTGGCAACGTTCTTGTCCATTTGGTTATAACACGTTGACAGGCTAGTTGGCTTGAATCGATGTTAGAATGTGTAAGCGCGACTGAACGAGGACGTAGAAAGAAACAGACACACAGAGACAGTGCCGTCTCTATGTGTCTGTTTCTTTCTCGTTCAATCGCGCTTACACATTTTATCATTGTTAATTTAGGTAATAAGCGAGTGTTCACAAATTAATGCGGCCGATAAAACTACCATCCTTACTTCGTGTAGCTATCAACTAATTTGCTATCGCAATCGGTGCTTCGCCTTTCGGGCGAAACTGTGACTTTTTCTTTGAGAAACAAAGAACAACCTGCGACAGCGTACACGTGCCCATTTACTGCATTGCTGCACGGCGTCTGCACTCAAGAAAAATTATGGAAACAGTCGGAAACCATTTCGAGGCTTTCTCGCCTAAAGTTGATTCATTCATTACTAGTGTTAGCCCCATTACTAAAGCTATTACAGAAATTAGAAGCAAAAGAAAAGAAAAAGAAAAGCAGGGGGGGGGAGGAAGTACATAAATGACATACGTACGCGTTCTGTCCCGCTTTTTGTCGTTCAATATAAGCGTATACGCAGAAGATGGGCGCGCAACGACCAGAGATGTTAGCGGCTTGTACTTTTCAGACGGAATGTTCAGTTGTTTCGCATGCTTTTCGGTTACGTAAGTTCGGGCCCTGAATTTTTGACGCTTCCTTGTGCACAGAGTATATCCGTTTTCTTTACCGAGACTGAGTGAATCTTTCCACCAGCTCTTTCGACAACCGATATTTTCGGCACGGCGGCGAGCCACTCCTCTACACTGCCACAATGCGACCGACGTGCCGAGGCAGTGTTTCACCAGAAGCCTTGAGCTTCTCATTCGTATCAGCCAAATTTTAGTGCCGATTTAACGGTAAATGCGAAAGAACTGCAATAGCATTACGTCGCACCTCTTTGAAGTCCCGGATCCATCATTTAAACTGAGTGCATACCATTGCAAAGTGTTGTTCACGAGCTCACTCGACATACGTCCCGCCCTTTCAGGGAGCAAAGTGCGACTGACAGTTGTTCAGAGAAGACCGCCATCAGTTGCACTGTATATATATATATATATATATATATATATATATATATATATATATATATATATATATATATCGTGACGCAGCAGGCGTCACGACGTTTATTCCGCGTCGAAGAGGCGGCGAACCGACCACGCCCACAGCAGGGATCACACGCCAGAGCCAGCCCCACAAGCGATGATGAAGAAGAACCACATATGAACCCCGCATGATGATGATCATGTACAGATGACAAAGAATAGCTTATAAATTCCTACAGTAATGTCCCCTCGCGCAAGAGTGGCCATCCTGGCCGCAATTCAAAGGGGCGACAAACGCCTCGTGAAAGGCTTCATACGGGAAACGTGGACAACCTCAGCGGCGCGGCAGCGGCGGTCATTTGGAACAATAACTGGTAGCACGCAACAGTCAACCGGAGCAGTCTGCTCCAAGACTTTGTAGGGGCCGATGAACCGAAGCTGAAGCTTGTCACACAAGCCAGGAGTACGAACTGTTGTCCGGAGTAGCACTTCCTCGCCAGGGCGGAAGCACACAACGCGATGAGAGGCGTCGTAATGCTGCTTGCGGTGCTGTTGCCGTGCTTCGGTGTTGATGCGGGCGAGCTGGTGCCAACGCATAATGCGGGACACATATTCTTCACAGGAGGATGGACATTGATGGACAGTTGGCGCGAAGAAAGAGATGTCAAGACAGGAAGAGGGCGAACGACCATAGACAAGGTAAAATGGCGAGTAACCGGTCGTGCGTTGAACGGCGGTATTATATGCAAAAGTCACGAATGGCAAAATTGCATCCCAGTTTCTGTGATCCGGTTCGATGTACACGGCTAGCATGTCCGACAGCATGTGATAAAATCCCTCTGTTAGGCCGTTGGTTTGCGGATGGTAACTGTAGGTAGTCTTGTGGGTGGTTCTGGAGGCTCTGAGTACTTCGTCTAGTAGTTGCGAGAGGAATGCTTCTCCACGGTCCCTCAGGAGGACGCGAGGAGCACCGTGACGCAGTATTAAGGATTGAAGTATGAATGCAGCAACTTCAGAGGCTGAGGCAGAACTCACACAAGTTGTTTCGGCGCAGCGTGCCAAGTGATGAACGGCTGTCACAATCCAACGTTTACCGGTGAGTCTCACCGGAAGAGGACCATACAGGTCAATGCCAACGATCTCAAATGGTTGCGACGGACAAGGAACCAGTTGCAGTTGTCCGCTTGGAGTTGATGTAGGGAGCTTTCGACGCTGACATAGAGCGCAGGAAGCGACATACCTCGCCACACTTGCGGACAATGCAGGGCAGTAGAAGCGACCTTTGATGCGGTCATAGGTTTTCTGGACACAAAGGTGACCAGCAGTCATGTCGTCGTGAGAAGCCTGCAGGGCATGAGCCCGTAGAGAGCGTGGCAGGACAGGAACAAAGCGCTGACCGTCAGGGTGATTTACATGACGGTACAGGACGCGGTTGTCAATCTTAAATTGCGTCAGCTGTCGATGAAGGCGGGCGTTAGGCGGGCGCGAAGCTCCTTGAAGATGGTCTATGATGCGCCGACAGTAAGAGTCGGCAAGTTGATGAGATTGGAAGGATTTGCTGTCGTGTGGAGGCATCTCGTCGACAGTGACCAACAAGAAAGCATGTGAGGAGGGATCGTGCGAAAGCTTGTCACGGATGGTAGTTTGAGGTTCATTGCATGGTGCCGTAGGAAGCGGACAGCGAGAAAGCGCGTCGGCATCCTGGTGTTTTTTTCCGCACTTGTAGGTAATAGTAAAGTCGTATTCTCGCAAACGAAAAATCCACCGACCAAGTCGTCCAGACAAGTTCTTCGGCGTTGAAAGCCAGCATAATGCTTGATGGTCTGTAACGATCGTAAAATGGCGGCCGTGAAGATAAGGGCGAAACTTCTGCACAGACCAAATGATAGCTAAGCATTCCTGCTCCATGATGGTGTAATTCTTCTCGGCGTTTGTCAGAACGCGACTTGCGTATGCGACGACCCTCTCACCTAAAGTGTCGTCTCGCTGTAGGAGAATGCCACCAATGCCGTGACCACTAGCATCCGTGTGCACGAGGGTAGGAACAGCTTCATCAAAATGGCGTAATACTGGTTCAGATGTGAGAGCGCACTTCATATGGGCGAACGCAGATTCACATTCGGGAGACCACACAAAGGGAACATTAGAACCCAGTAATTTGTGCAGAGGTGATGCTATTGAGGCGAAGCCTCGTATGAATCGGCACAAATAGGAAGCGAGGCCTAAGAAACTACGGAAATCTTTGGTGTTTTCGAGACGAGGGAAGTGTTAAACTGCCGAAACCTTGTCAGGATCAGGACGAATGCCATCTTTGCTCACTATGTTACGACCTCCTATGATCGACCTAAGCTACTCGCTGCTCAAGGGGCCGCCATTCGACCTATCGCCAGGTGCACTGCTCGTATTTCCATCGATGGACTTCTGCATTACGTACAATTTGCAGTGCTAAGTTCGTGTACCCAGCACCTCCACCACTTGCGACGCAGCAGCTGTCACGACGTTTATTCCACGTCAAAGATGCGGCGAACCGACCGCGCCCACAGCACGGATCACACTCGAGATCCAGCCCCACAAGCGATGATGAAGAAGAACCCCATATGAACCCCACATGATGATGATCACGTACAGATGACAAAGAATAGCTTATAAATTCCCACAACATACATACATATATATATATATATATATATATATATATATATATATATATATATATATATATATATATATATGACGATAGATCAATGGAAATGAAAGTGGATGAAAACACAACTTGCCGCAGGTGGGGAACGATCCCACAACCTTTGCATTTCGCGTGCGATGCTCTACCAATTGAGGGTATTTACGTTTCCTAGTAGAACCCTGGGAGTGTTAGCCAGCGCCACTACTCACAGACAATGGCGGCGAATGTGAAACATCCTTTCTGTTGCAGGCGTCACGAGAAAGTGAGCTTTTTGAGTTAAGGCAACCGGTCAATAAACCCACAGATGCTACCTGAAGGCATCAATGTTGCCCAATTCGAGACCTTCGTTTTGTAATAAACGAGAAGAAGGGGGTTAACTGAGGGGCCCGATTTTTTAATAGTCATATCATAAGACGACAACAAACACTGACACCAAGGACAATATAAAGGAAATTACTTGTGCTTAATAAATAAAAGATATTTTCGTTCTACGAAGATGGAGTGGGAGCCGGAGGAGGAAGCTGTATCCCGAAAGGCGTGTATCATTTATAGAAAAGCCGAAATTGTATTCTAAACATCACGCATTAGGCAGGCTTTCTGACTGACAACACCCCAAACCTGAACTCCCGTCGTCCATAATTAAGTAGCTCTGATTGGCTGTGTTCGAAGTCCTCAATGCCTAAAATACTACGGCACGATGCTCGATAAGGAGAACTCAAAGCGTGTTCACTGGTCATGTCTGATTTCTCTGTGTCTTGCACAGACATGACAAATTGTATTGGCTGCTGTCGTTTACGCGCCATAAATTCTTTTATTTTCTCCCCATAGGCGTTTTTCAATGCGAACCAAGGAACCGGAGAGGCTGACAAGAAGCGTGACATGCAAAATATACAAGGTGAGTGGGACAGCTTTTCTTTTTTGAAGGCAAGGTCTTTTTTTTTATCGACCTGATATAAGATGCGGACGCATAAATTCGGCACCGGCTGCTCCTGGGCTCTTGAGTATGTGGGACATACAGTTACAACATAAAACATATAAGGCTCCAGCCACACTCGAGG